>NC_068296.1:36904630-37204630 GCF_025860055.1 Xyrauchen texanus
CTAAATATTTGCTGAGAAAGCCCCTCAAATAACAATGCTTCAATATATAATGATTAAATCATTATAAATAGTTATATTTAAATATATACTTTACAACTTTACAAAAAGTGAGACTACTACTGCAAAATCATAAGAAATTAATAAGGAATCTCCTTTAAATATAGAAAGATGCGTTGCAGCATGAAGCATGTTTCCAACATATCCATGTTTCCACAAAAAAAAAAAACCTAGATCGTGTAGAAATGCCCCCTTAAGGTAACAATTGCAAATATAGCTGCAAGCAGTGGTGACAGGCCCAAGCACCATGGGTCCATTTCCACCCAGTGGCTTTTGGAAAACAATGCAAGATGGACACATGCGTTTGGCATTTAACATGATTCTAAACAATTTTGAAGTATAATTTAAGAGGACTATTTTAAAGTCTGTTATAATAGCCACACTTCCTTCTGCCAGGTAGTGGCGCTATGACCATGTCCCAAAATACTCACATCCATGTGATTAGCCCCCAAGACTAAACATATATCTAAAGTTTGATCTAAATCACACATTGCACATAGAAGATATGACCACTTCCTGTTTCCCCATTTTTTGCCAATAATTGAATGCCTCACCATGACAACACTGTTCGATATATAAAAAATCTGTTCACAATTTTGCATCTTCAATGTCTTGGCAGAGTGTTGTCTAAATGTGGTGACAGTCTCATGAATACTCTAGGAGGAGTATTTAAAAGTTCAGAGACTGCAATATTCAAAAAATCCAAAATGGCAGACTTCCTGTTGGGCAGAGCTAATGACTATAATTATGAATGTTGTCTGGCTTGATGAGAACAAGCCATTCTTGTAACAATTTTGGTGACTGTAGGAAAAATAGAGGTGTTACAGAGGCAGTTTTACATGGCCATTTTAAAGGGGGCTCTACAGAGCCCCCTCTACACACCCAGCCCTAAGGCCAACTACTCTTGATTTTATGAAATTTTATGAAATTTTAAGCATGTCAAGTGCCTCAAAAACACCCAAATATTGGACGAAAGGTATAATATCAATTAATACATTACTATGGCAACACTATTTAAGATATCAAACATCCCTTGATAATTTTACATCAGCAGTGTCTTGACATTATTCTAAAGAATTTTGAAGCAATTCAGGTAAACATAAGATGGATATTTCAAAGTCTGTTAAAACGCCACACTTCCTTCCACCAGTAGGTGGCGCTATGGCTGTGAGCCACAATAGCCACATCAATGTGATCAGCCTGCAGGGCCAAACATATGGCTCAATTTTGATGAATGTGTATGAATGTTTGTAACAACATGTAATATCTCTCTTTTAAAAGGTGCCGAATCGCTTCTTTCAGCCGTTCGGATCAGGTCCACGTTCATGTGTGGGGAAGCACATCGCAATGGTGATGATGAAGTCCATACTTGTGATGCTGTTGTCTCGTTTCTCTGTGTGTCCAGTGAAGGGCTGTACTGTCGATAGCATCCCTCAAACCAACAACCTCTCGCAGCAGCCTATGGAGGATCAGCCCTCCACTCTCAGTGTACAGCTGCTCCTCAGAAACCTCAAACATACTGGATGAGCTTCTGGGTCATTAACATGTATTTATCTCACGCTTGCTTGTCGTCAATGTCTTTTGGATGTTTGTATGGCTAAATCTTCTTGTAATTATGTAACTGTTATGATGGATGATATTGTGGCATTCTGTGTATTACCATTTCTGTCTATATTGTTAAATAAAACTATTATTAAATGGATTCATTGTAACTGATTTTTTATTTTTTTTAAAAAAAAGTTATTTAAGATGCCCATTAAGTACCAACATACTTGAGAAATATAGTAACCATATTCAGTAATAAAACGCCACTAGTAGATCTTGTAATGCCACAGCACTGCAGCAATGATATTCCTCAGCAGAGGGCGCTGTCACACCACATGATCTACACATCTAAATGAATCATAACACTTCACAAGTCATCTGTCTGATTTAGATTATTGAGGATTCAGAGCTGTCAAGATTTAAATGAGTTCAATGTGTAAACTCAAAACTAGTTGAACTCAACAGATGTTGAACAGACTCTCTCGACAGCTCCTGGGTATATCTGGCAGGCAGCATTAGGGACTCAGGCTCCATTATCTTTCAGGGGCCATTTCATCCATATGAGGCCCGTGAAGCCTTCAGCCAACACACACAGACCATGAACACACACACATGGTTAATTTGTCACCTTGGCTTAATTCATGTTAAAGTGCAATAGATTTGATCTGTTATCATCAAAATCAGGGCTGAAGCTCTCTACAACGTCTGTATTCCATATTGTTTTCTTTCACAATAATTTAGCAACATTTAGATGAGCAGGGAAATGAGTGTGAAGCATTGTGTCTCATTATCGCCATGGTAACCTGTGCAGCTGTGTAAGTGGCAAACAAAGAATTCACTGCGGACAAATGCACACACACACACACACACACACACACACCTGTCTGATTCACAGATCTCCATGTCAAAGCTCTAGACAGGAAACAGGAACACATTCAGATATTCTGGGATATTCATGCTTCCAGAGCTGAGAGCAGATAGAAGAGCTAGACAGGAATATAAAGAGAAAGAGTTTTTTTTTTTTTGGTAAAATAGTTTCATCTAGGACTGTATAGACTTTTGTTAGTTTATTCTTAGTAAGTATTGTTATAGTTATATATATATATATATATATATATATATATATATATATATATATATATATATATATATTTATTTTATTTATTTATTTTTTTTTTTGCATGTCTGTCATCTTTTGACACTAATGTAGGAATGATTGAATCCCAGTAACACTTTACAATAAAGACGTTTGTTTACCTTAGGAAATGGCATCATAAAATAACAATATATTAAATATGTAAATATTACATGTAATAATGTGAATGTTAATTTATAAAAACACTATTGTTCATTGTTAGGGAATGTTAGTTCATAACACATTATAATGTTAACATTGACAACTTTTAATTAAAAAAAATGTATCGTATGTGTTGAACATGAACCATTTACATTAAAAGTTTAATGTTCATTTTAAAATCACAATTGTTCATTATTTGTTCATATTAGTTAATAATGCAACTGGCAAAATTAACATTAACCACGATTAATAAGTGCTGTAAAGATATTGTTCACTGATAGTTCATATGAATTAATGTAGTTAACTAATGTGAACAAATTCATCTTTACTGTAAAATATATATTATATGCACATTATGAAATATGTTTTTGAAGTTTATCAATTGACTAAGTTTGTTTGAAATATATGACCTTTGACCTACACAAACATCATTTATACATGCCAATGGGGGTACATTCATGAAAAGTAGGAATTTTCAAATGTCTGGTTCTTATTTGTTCGTTTTATAAAACCAGTCAACTTAAAGAAAATATATTTAATTATTATTATTATTATATTTGACATATCACAGTCACATTTGATTAAGTCAGACACTGGCAGAAATGAAAGAAATGTACCATGGTAGTGCCGTGTTTTTTTTAATATTCTGAGACAAACAGAATTGATCTGTCTTACAGCAACAGGAAGAAACTTCAAGATAAGATAAGCAGAAAAATGAAATATGCTTAATTGAAAATGAAAATAACCTCTGCCTGTTACAGGACCTTACAAACCAGGCAATAAACACTGTCATCCATATCAAACGAAATGTACAACTTTTTGAACAGTTGTGCTTGCACAGGCAAAACTTGTCACCACAATGCTAGGGTGCTAAGTGTGTTACCAGGGCGTCCCTATGCAGTTGCTAAAGTGTTCTGAGTGGGTCGTGTTTCGAGGGGGTAACTAGGGTATTTAGGTTGATTGTTAGGTGGTTGCTTTCTGTCCCAAGTCAAAAGAGCCCACCCCAAAGTGTCTATGATATTCTGGTCTCTAGATTTGGCTTGGGCCCCTCCTTTAATGGGATGATTTGAGGTTTCATTCATGTCTGTATAGCACAGATGGTGCAACATGTGCCAAATGTGAATACAAATATTTATATATTTAAGGTTAGGTGTTTGTTCAAATCCCTGTGTATGAGCAGTTTAACAGGAATGCTTGCCTTAATATATAGCAATAATATTAATAATAAAAAACTCATTATTTGTGTTATTTTTGTATTTTTCTAGAACAAATCATAGACTCGCAATGCCTCAAATAAACACATATTCTGAAATGTAGCTGAAGAGAAAATCATATTCAGTCGTTAATGTTAATGTTGATAAGGAAGAGCAGAAATTAGTGAGACGTGTGTTTTCATTATGTGATGGGTGGAAGAATGATTTAATGAATGTGTATTAGAAACAAGCTCTGAACAGGTACAGATGGGAGATTACAGACAGACATACACATTATCCTCATGCACACATACTGTACATCCATACACTGCTCTTACATGATGGGCAACCGAGTACTATTACATAGCACACACACACACACACACACACACACACACACACACACACACACACACACACACACACACACACACACACACACACACACACAGTCTGAGCTGTGACCTGTCTCTTGACTCTCTCATTTTATTCACACAATACTTTACAGATTTAAACACTGCTGTCGGAATTGAAGTGCTGGTTACCATGGATATCATCAGCATCTCTGAACACATCTGTAAGTCATTTCTGAAATATTTGTTTCTCTAGTTTCATAATGAAAATGGAAGCAGAAGTCATGTTTTCAGTCCAGCCTAGTCCAGTCCAGTCCAGCCTAATCTAGTCCAGTCCAGTCTTTTGATTAGTGATTTATATGTGATGAATAAATTCTTATACTATAGGACATGTTAAAAATCCACAAGCATTCAAATTTGAATATTTAGGAATACAGTAGTTCACCCAAAACAAGAAACTTCTTTCTTCCATGGAACACAAAAGGAGAATTTTAACAGAATTTCCTGGCTGCTCTTTTTCATTCAACAAAAGTGGACACACAAAAATACAAAACAAACAAAAAGTGCATAAAAGCACTTTAAAAGACAGCCTGATCGCACTTAAATAATTTAACGTGCCGGCAATTTTTGAAAAATGGTATTACGTGGTTCTTTACACGTATCGACGGCAGTTCTGAGGTGAAATGTCCACTGTGTGGTGCTAAAATAGAGTTAAATGTTCTACCAAATAGATTGCGTTTTTAAGGTTAATGCTCTATCCAGTTTTAAATCAACAAAATATACCTCCCTGACCTAAACTTTAAACCTAAACCTAACTGGTAGTGTCAGAAAAAGCAAATGTGAGAAGAAAAACTGAAGCAGCCACGTTATTTTCTGGTTCTTCTTTACACTTTCGGCTCAGGTGTCGAATTGTGTTCTCTTCTGGACGTGTACCATGATCCTTTACGTCACAAGTGCAACACTATCAATTTGATCACACTTAAACAAGCATGTAAATGTAGTTAGTTATGTATTGCATAACAGAGGCCCTATTGTTCTTCTAAGGATTATTATTATTTGTATAATAATTTTATATTTTTTGGGGCACTTAACATGCTCACGTGTCAGAGTCATCGACCATTAGGGCTTGGCAAACGTTCATACACCAAATTGAGCCATATGTCTGGCCTTGCAATCTGATCACATTGATGTGGCTATTGTGGCTCACAGCCATAGCGCCACCTACTGGTGGAAGGAAGTGTGGCATTTTAACAGACTTTGAAATATCCATCTTATGTTTACCTGAATTGCTTCATAAAATGTAAAAGTCGTGCACTTTAGTAAAAGTGTTTAGATGTCATAAGACAGCATTGTGAGGAACAGAGTGAAAGAGTGTTCATGAACTGATAATCTGCTGTTTTACTTGTGATTTGTGTTAAAATATGTCAAATTAATTGTTGTTCTGCATAAAGCGCCGGCTCATTTTAGCTGATCTTGGCCCATTTGGCATGTTTCGCAGCCAACCCACCAGCCTGCTCAGTTCTCCCGATGGCCAGTGCACCCTTGATCGGCCCCAAAGTGCGTCGGCCCACCGGGAAAAAGCCCGGTATGCCAGAATACCATTCCAGCCCTGCTATGGGACCAGGTTGATAATATAATAAATTCACAAAACATTTGAGATATTGCATCCAACAATGCAATGCAATGAAAAGTACATAAAAGTACCATAAATGTATGACTTGAGCACTATTCCAAGTCTTCAGAAACCACATGATAACTTCAGTTTAGCTGTTTTTCACTGAAAATCTTCAGCTCAAAATCTCAATGTAGTGAATACTGTATACATTAAAATATGGCACGTCGAGACACGCTGGGCCAGGTCTGATGACAAACGCATCATTCTGTGGAAAAGAGCAGTGTGAACGTTCTTCTAAATATCTCCTTTTGTGTTTCATGGATGAAAGTAAGTCATATGGGTTGAGAATGAAATGAGAGAACTATTTTGGGTGAACTATTCCTAAGTAAACTTAGCCATAACAAGTTTGTCTTCTGTGGCAAAGACAAACAAGGACAGTTTCATTTGTATGTAAAGCAAAGAAAATCACTTTCCTCCTTTTAAAATCATACTGGCACAAAGAGAAATAGAAAAGCATTAGCTCTTTCATTCATCATGGGCACTCGGCCAGCATTGAGATCACATCAAAGTTACATTTCACTTCAGATCTGGCTTTGGCGTCGGATGGATCAAATACTCAAACCTCGCTGTGGTTTTTGAAATGCCCTTATAAAATACTGGGCCCTCTCATTCTGTGTGGGAAACTAATACAGAACAACATCCAACATACATACATGAGATGGTATTCATAACCCTGAGAGACCATTCTTCCTCTACATAAATCCATATATATACTGTGATCTCAGGATATTTGTCAAACACATGGAAAATGAGCTGAGCTATTTTGTTCTCAATCTAAATGACATGTAAAAGCAATTCTGTGCATGTAATCTATCAGATAAAATATCAGAAACACACTTTGAACACATGCATTTCACCCACACTCATCTTCACTCTCTATTTAGCAGAAAATCTGGGCTTTTAGAAGCAGTTTGTGGTTTGCCTAGAGTCAGGATTATTCTGTCACTGCACATTGAGGATTATATTTTTAATGGCGGTGTTTCAGGGAATCTGTTTGCCAGTAACTGCTCGTGACTTGGACAGCAATTAACTCACATTAAATTGAGGTTTCATCTCTTTCTGTCTGTCTGTCTGTCTGCTGTGTGAGTGTGTGTGTGTGTGTGTGTGTGTGTGTGTGTGTGTGTGTGTGTGTGAGCGTGTATTTATCACTTTGTGGGGACCAAATGTCCCCATAAGGATAGTAAAACCCGAAATTTTTGACCTTGTGGGGACATTTTGTCGGTCCCCATGAGGAAAACAGCTTATAAATCATACTAAATTATGTTTTTTGAAAATGTAAAAATGCAGAAAGTTTTCTGTGAGGGTTAGGTTTAGGGGTAGGGTTAGGTTTAGGGGATAGAATATAAAGTTTGTACAGTATAAAAACCATTATGTCTATGGAAAGTCCCCATAAAACATGGAAACACAACTGTGTGTGTGTGTGTGTGTGTAAAAGTGTATAACAGATGGGAAACAGTATTTACATTTCCAGGATTATTGTTAATACATGTTTTTGTCATGTCACAAGGTAGTGACCTTGACTATTTTTGGAATGGAATATTAGAAAGCTGCACAGTATGTCATGTTTAATAAATTACATAAAATATTGATTTAACTTTTTTATTTGTGAGAGGAGATTGCAGAGTGATTAAGTTACAAATGCTGTCGACTGAGCTTCACTTGTAAACATGATTTGTGAAATTCCCTTTTTATATTTAAAGTGCCGGTTTATGGAATAGAACACCAAATGTTACAAAGATTAAAAAAAAAACAAAAAAACATCAAACATAAAAAAGTGGTGGTGGTGTAGTGGTCTAATCACATAACTGGTAATCAGAAGGTCACTGGTTCGAGCCCCACAGACACCACCATTGTGTCCTTGAGCAAGGCACTTAACTCCAGGTTGCTCTGGGGGGGATTGTCCCTGTAATAATTGCACTGTAAGTCGCTTTGGATAAAAGTGTCTGCCAAATGCATAAATGTAAATGTAAAAAGAGAGAAGTAGATTTTATGTAATACTGCTCCAATCCTGCAGGTGGCAGTAAAAACAAGTCCAGGCTTTCAATGTGCAAAAGGCGAGGAATTGCACCAAAAATGGAGGCTTACTTGGACAGAAATTCCCTTTACCCCTGAGAGGAAGGTTAAAAATCAATCAGAAAGATATTTTACCAGTAGAGACTCTCAATTTAATCTTAAATTGCAAATGATGTTTGTTGTAAAACTAAGTGCAAACATCTCAATGAAGACAAACATCCACAGGTGATCTTTTAAATATCTCAAGGCCCCAGTAGAGTGTAATAGTCTTGTTCCAGAAGTAAAAATCCCATTAATTCATTGATTTTCAAGGCTAACTTATAAACCTTTAAAGACAGACCTAGCATGAGCTCTGATGTTGTTTATCGCTGGTATATGCTACCATTAAAGCCATCCGTCTGTGTTATTTCAACTTCGTTGTTTAAAAACCGCCATTAATAGCAGAAATACCCATGGTCCAGCAGAGACACTTCTCCGATCAGAGAACCGCGGCCAACAAAGCCAGTGAAATAAGCCGGGATGTGACTGTCCTCTCCCATGACACACTGTGAATAACACAAAAGAGTCGGTCTGCCTTCACCCTCAAACTACTTATATGTTTGTTTATATCTGAATATATTGCAATAAACATAAACTATATTGTTTCTATACTTATAATCAATAACCTAAAATCAATAGTTCTATATATTTTCATTGTTTTATATTCGATTATGTCATTCACAGTGCTTCATGGGATTGTAGTCCATGCCCTCATGAAAGACAGCAAGTACACAGACTTCTACTTTGTCTTTTTGTCCGATTTTCAAATACTTCTTGGCTCAAAACAAAGTCTGTGATGTTGTGATTCACCTCAGAGCTGCTTGGTTGGTTCATGGTTGTTCATGGTTCATGGAAATGTCAGAGATCTCAATATGAACATAAACATCTCACATGAAATGCTTCCAAGACCAAATTATCTGAGCTATAATGTCCACATCAATTTTATAGGTCTGCACTCTTACTGTATGCCAACAATTGACTCATTTGTGTCTTTTTATACTTCTACTAAGCAATTTTTGAAGAAATGGTTGAACCAAAGTAAATCTTTAAGGGAAACTTAACTTAACTTCCTCTCAGAACAATGTGGTTACAAACCAGACAGGAAACATGCTTCACAAACTAAAAGAAAAGGACATGACTAAAGATGAGTTACAAGTGGGACATCTTTGGCTATGAAGGTTTCTTCCACAAATCTTCAAGCTGAACTTTAACGTGAGTGCTTTGAGACGATTGACTGCTCCACTGGGCTAAACTGGGACATAAATTAGGCTCGCAGAGTGAAAGTTCACGACCATCTGTCTATTAAGAGATGACAGCTGACCACAAACACCCTCAGCCCTGCGGCACCTTCATGCCATCTGCTGCCATACTGACCCCTGCTGAGACACCACGAGCTATCAGACACTCCTGAAGGACAAACACATCACAGGACAGCTGGACAGACAGACAGACAAAAGAAAGACATACTTTTAATTTATTCCGCACATGCTTTGTTTGTTTTTTCATTCTTATTTCCAAGTAGATTGCTTTTGAATGTTTTGATTAGTGTTTCAAGCAGATCAGAGTTGAGTGTTATGCTGCCTTTACACTCTATCAGAATTATCGGAAATACGAGTTTCCCACTCGGAAGTTGCACATGAATGACCCCTCAAGTCGTATAATTTAGAAACCCAGTTTTCCCATTTGGGAGGAGTGGTAAACTTTCAACATTTTGGAGGAGAGTACAGTTTCTGTAGTGAATGACAGGTATTATTCATTCTTCTAAATAAAGCTAAATAAACCACATAACTGGTAATCAGAAGGTCGCTGGTTCGAGCCCCACAGCCACCACCATTGTGTCCTTGAGCAAGGCACTTAACTCCAGGTTGCTCCGGGGGGATTGTCCCTGTAATAAGGGCTCTGTAAGTCGCTTTGGATAAAAGCGTCTGCCAAATGCATAAATGTAAATAATAACAAACTTCATGGCAAAAAGATTCAAGCGTATGATATTTGTTATGTAAAATCATTTAATTTTAGATAGACAGGATAATAAAGTTGTGGCTGGAGTAGCTCTACAATGTATCAGCAATAGAATGGGGCATTTGTTTACTGTCGGTGCTTTACTGCCACAATGTACACTTCTAGTGTAGACAGCTTCATTGATTATAATTGGATCAAGGGCCGTTTCTGAGCATATGCATATTTCAATAAAGTGAAATCCTACTTGTACCTGAATCCCAAGATGCCTTTGATGCCCCCATATATTTCAATATGGCACCTGAAAATTATGCAGACAAGACAAAATTGGTTGACTGAATCATTTCTAGTGCTGCAACTACCATTAGCTAGCTAGCTAATTAGCTGATATGGAGATAGCATCGAGTCTGTGTGCTAATCTTGGATAACTACATTATCCAAGCTTAGTTATACAGTATAGCTAGTAGAAATGTATGAAAACATGTACCTTTGGAAAAACAGGACACAACTGCAAAATATTAGACTAATTGTTGCAATTTAATGCATGACACGAACAAACACCATCAAGCAATGTAGCTGGCTTACATTCATTTCTTACCAGTGGTATGGCTGCATTTCTCCACCTCTTCCTTTTTCCACTGCCAACATGTAGAAAACACATGAGCATGAACAGTGTGCTTGTCACATGTAGCTACAACTCTCTCCTTGAAGTTTCATTCTCCCTTCCCTCTTGGGCCACACGACTATACACTATATAACTGTCTAATTAAGCCATAACAGCTGCCTTAGTCTTACTCGCAGCTTTAAATAAAAAAAAATATATATATATTTTTTTTTTAATTATCTTGCTTTGCGGGGGCCACCTGGTGGGCCGTTTCTAGCTTTTAAAGCTAGAAACGGCCCTGATCTTTTTTCATTGAACACGATGCGACACTCGCGTCCAGTATAGACAGGGTGTGAGAATACTGTGGTGGAAATGTAGGAGCGGATGGTATTTTTGATTTTTTTATACACACAATAATGCATCTGGTGCGATAACAGAAGTATTTTCCCCATTGGTTTTTTTCTCTAGGATTTTTTAAAAATATATTTTTAAATCCTTCATAAAAGAGTTCAAACCAACCAGCTCCAAAGGTGAATCACAACATCACATTTGTTTTAAGCAAAAAAGTATTTGAAAATCATGGACAGTCGGCAGTCGCTGCAGAGCTCTTTTGGCTGGCTTTGTTCGCCGTGATCCTCTGATTGGTGGATCACTTCAGGATCATGGGTTGTGTAGTTCTTTATCACAAATTCTGCATTCAAACATGATTTTCTTTTTTTTAAAGGTGAAATTTGGCAGACTGATGGCTTCAACAGAAGCATACACCAATCGATTAACCTTGGAGCTCACGCTAGGTCTGTCTTTAAAGGTTTATAAGTTATAGGATCAAATCAATTTACCAATGGAGAAAATAATTTACATTTTTTTCTTCCGGATCCAGAAGGTTGTGCTTTATTCATCATGAAATTCCAATATAATTTAGGACCAATAATATTTAACTGTGGGTTAAGCTATGCAGTGCAACACCACAGCAATGGAAACCACTCAATTAACAAAATGTACTTTCATTCATCGCTGCCACAGCATGCATTCACACTGACCGCAATTATATCATAAGATGTTGCCAAGATGCTGCACTGTTGGTTGTAAGCAGATTTTCCAACTTATCTGCAGAATCCAAATGTAACAGGCAGCAGATCACATGAGCTCCACTGTCTGCACTCCCATTGGTACTCGCAGCACTTCTCATTGAAAATGAATTATTATAACGATGTGTGAACGATCCTATTGACTTATCACCTAGTTAAGACAATATCTTGCTCATATATGTTTTGGAGCTGGATAGGCTAGCACAGAAACAAAGCTTCCACAGAACCATCCTCAACATGGTTTCATTTCTCATTCACTTCAGTTTTATTTTAAAAGTGAAGTGAAAGTATTTCATTTACATGAAAAACTGAACTTGCCCTTAAATAGCACACAACAATGCCTAAGTAAAAGAAAACCTCTTTAATCTACAAAACATTCATTTCAGGCTAAAGAGAGGTACTGGTAAAGAAACAGTTTTTTTCTCTTTAATGTTGTTGTAGGCATCACAATGTCTGAGCCAAGGGAAGAGGGGGAGGAACGAAAGACAGAGAGAGAGGGAGAGAGAGAGGGAGGGGAACGAAGCAAACGAGAGGAGAAAGTGGAAGTGAGCGAGTGTCAGTAAAAAAGGCAGTCTGACTACCAAGAGAAAAAAGAGAGCGCTCAGCAAACAGCTCGCACTCATTGTGTCAGTGCAATTCTGAACACGGACAGCTGGTGCATTTGAGCTGAAGAAAACAGTTTTCAGTGCACAAAAACAGAGGAAGTGGAGAGAAAAGAGATAAGGAGAGGAGAGGTTCTGCGTGGAAAGATGGACTCTGATTCTGGAGATCAGAGTGAGGGAGAACTCTCTCCAGGTAAGACATCCATTCTCTCTCCTTCTTTCTCTCTTCAGTTCTCAAACTCCGTTCAGCAACTGCTGTCTGGCAGCGCAGGCGAGCACAGGCACGTGCTGTTACTTTTCTCATTAGCACATTTAACATTCATCATCATGCTCATCTTCTTTGCCAAGCGTGACAGCCAGAGACGGCGTCTATCCTCTAAACCCTCTTCAGGGCTGTACGCTAGGTCCAGTCTCTTCAGAGCTGTATTTCTTTGGTTGCTCTCTGAGAGGAGCTGTTAATCTGTGATATTTGAGCTCTCTGAACGCAGGGCGTTGGAACACCAGCACACTTTATGACTGGGGTGTCTGATATTCCAAAGGTTTACAGATGACTGCTCATGATACAACCTGTGTGACTGTACAATAGCAACAAACTAAGGGGCAAGAGACCTAAAAAAAGCATAGTAGGTAGTTCCTTGAAATTACGATAAAAGATTTGGTGTGAAAGGAACTGCATGCTGGTACTGATACAAAAAAGTATGATCAATATTTCGTAGTAGCTTTGTATTTACAAGAGAGCCTTCACACATTAAATATCACAAACCAGTCTTATCAACATTTTTGAACTTCTTGAGTTCAAATAACTTCAGCAACTTTCATTTTTTCACTTATTTGCATTTCACTGTTTAAATGGATGATTATTTGCTAAAATGACTTGCCAAACAATGATTTCAGGGACTTGCTTTGGGTTAAATGTTTTACTCAAGGACTCATGTTGACTGAGCAAGATAGTGATCTCAACTTGACCATGTCACCTTGGGATTCACCAGTTAATCAGGCTGGTATATGTATATACTGTATATCAGCCGGATTAACATGACAATGGCAACATGTTTGCAAACCAAAATGATGTGCTTCATTACACGTTTGACTGCAGTTTTACACTTTTGCACAAAAGTATAAGACAAATAATTGATTTCAAGCAGAAAGGGTAAATTCATGATCAGTTTAAAAATATGACTATATAAAAGTAATGAGGACGACTGATATTTATGATATATTCATTGGTATAATCAAAATAATGTAAAATGTCAATGTGATGTACTATGTTTAATTTGTCATAAATCCCATAAAAAAGATTATTTATCGTCCATCACATAAAACAGCTGAAAATAACTGACAAAAGTTTAACTATGAAAAACTGAATAGGCTCCATTATGTGAATGAAGAAAAAGTTGGACCATTACTGTCCATTGTTGCATTTTTGTCTCAAATTTACGAAAGTTTTTAGGGAATGTAATCAGTGTTTAATCAGTAAATATGTGTTATTGTGTCAACTAGCCAGGAATGTTTTGTGCAAATTTAACAAGCGCTGACAGTTAAAATGCATTTTTTCCCCACCAAAACTATTGTTGTGATACAGCTAAGAGTGTCAGCTATTGTTATGTGTATTTTTTTGTATGCTTTTAACAAACATTGCAGTTCTGCTATATCATGCCGGGTCTGGGTCAGAATGTGTAGCTCATATTTTGTTAAACCACTTATTTTATATCTTTCATACAAACATGTGTGTTATTGGGCAAATGAAGTTCTGGTTATGTGTTACCAATGTAATTTCTCGTATCCTTGTGCGTACCATGCAAAATGATTAGGTTTAAAGGCATTGCATAGTCATGACAGGAGTTTACAAATTGGTTAAAACAGACCCATTTAGTTAGCAATTTAATCACAGTATTCTCAAGTTAAGATGTTTAATGTAAAGTGTTGTGTCTATACTTTCGAATTTGCATATGTATTTGAATGTCTATCCATGTGTAGCATTTTGCTCCTTTGACTACCATTGTAGGAGTAGTACTGTAAAATAAATTATTGAGTGCTGTCCATAAAGGGCCAGTGGTTAAGGCTCTGGGTTACTGACCAAAAGGTTGGGGGTTCAAGCCCCAGCACTGCCAAGATACCACTGTTGGTCCCTTGAGCAAGACCCTTGACCCTATCTGATCCAGGGGCAAAAAGGAGTGAATTTGTAAATTATATTCACCCTTTGCTATATTGAAAGCATTACAACTACAAATTATATGATGTTTTACCATGTGAATTTCATTGTTATTTGAAAATGTACAGTCATTTCAAATCAATTGATCGTAAGACGCTCCAAAGAAGTTGAGATAGGGGCAATTTAAGACTAACAATAATATGACGAGTTAAAATAACAAGGCGATGTGAAACAGGGTGAGGCAATTGTGTCAACAGCACTCGCCGCTGCATCCACAGATGCAAGTTAAGACTTCACTAGGCAAAGCAGAAGCCATACATCAACACAGTACAGAAGCGCTGCCGACTTCTCCAGTCTCGGTCTCGGTCTCATCTTAGATGGAAAGTAGAACAATGGAACTGTGTTTTTTGGTCTGAAGAGTCCACATTTCAAAAACTCAGCTGTCATGTTATCTGGATCCAAAGAGGAAAATGACCATCCAAGCTGTTATTATCATCAGGTCCAAAAGCCAGTGCATTTCAGTGCCCATGGCATGGGTAACTCACACATCTGTGAGAACATTATGAATGCAGAGAGATATGTACAAGTTTTGTAGCAACATTTACTGCAATCCAGCACCATTTTTTCCAGGGACGTCCAGGAATTTTCCTGCAGAACAACTTCAAACCACATACTGACCAGATTACAAGTGTAAGGCTGTGTGAGCAGAGAGTGCGGGTGTTAGACTGGCCTACCTGCAGTCCTGACCATCTCCAATTGAGAATGTGTGGTGCATTATGAAGCGCACAATACGCCAACGAAGACCCTGTACAATTGTGCAGATGAAGACCTACATAATGGATGAAAGGGGACAATTCCACTTTTTAAACTTAACAAACTTGTGTCTTAAGTGCCCAAATGCTTAATAAGTGTTATTAGAAGAAATGGTGATGTTTCACAGTGGTAAACACTCGACTGTCTCAACGTTTTTGGAGCGTGTTGCAATCATCTGACATGAAATTACTGTATATTTAAAAAAATATATGAAAAACATCATATAATGTGTAGATGTAGTGCTTTCAATATAGCAAAGGGTGAATATAATTTACAAATTACTCCTTTTGTTTTTACTAGCATTTTTCATACAGTCCCAACTTTTTCGGAATTGGGGTTGCATGAAAGTCAGGAAAATGTTTTCATCTGTCTGCCATCATGTCTCGATCACTTTGTTCCTCTTGCTCTCCATTTTACTGTCTCTCTCAACTTTGCTATAAGTTAAAAGGCAAAAAGCCCATAAAATAGGCTAGTGCTGTTGGATCCTGGACTGCTGGGCAACTACGAGCCCGTTGCTGATGTAGCATAAATGTGGTAATGTCAGTTGTGCATGTGTAAGTCATTAAATTAGGGGCGTCCATCAGACCGGCTCGTTTCTGTATTTGGGCTCTGAGAGTTGCTCAGTATGCCTCACTGAGGGAAAGTTTGAGGTCCTCAGGCTACTGTGAGGTTTAGATGAAGGTCTCATTTAGAGATCTCTGGGGTTCTGGACTTAAGTGTTTATACTCTTCTGTGGTTTATTTTTCTTTGTTTTTTTGTTTTATTGGCTGACTAAGTCACCAGTTTACCTCAAGTTTCAGCCTCATACAGCATGCCTGCAGACCACCCAGAGTCCATTCACTCACATCTGATGCATACTGCACTCAAAAATGGCAAGAACTGGCTGAAATAGGCAATTCCAGTCTAATTGGCTAACGCAAGTTTTGTGTGGCATAGGCTTCATTTCAGTCTGCCTGGAAACATAGTCATGTTTACAAGGTACCGGGTTGAAACAATGAGTGCTTCTGAGGAAGAACTAATCACTGGATTTGCCCAAGTTTACCAGGTTAGTGCCATCAAAAGGTGCACTTTGAAAGTTTTGTTTGAACGTTAACTAATTATCCAAGACTTGCAGAACTGTATATTATGCTTTATGTCTAACTAATAATTATTACATTTGGACACATATATTCTGATCACAAAATCTACACACAGTATCGGCTATTTTTCTGTTCATGAGACTGACTGCCACACCATATGGTTAGGGTAAGGTTTAGGGTTATACCGATGGTATATGCATCTAAAGCCATAAGTATGCATTATTTCAACTTACATTTTTTTTTAAATTGTGTTTAATATTGGGATTTCTGGTTATGATCTACACTACCCATAATTCTTAACAGAACACATCAACCAATTGTAGAATTATGGCAAACAAACCCTATCAGCGACCGCCCATTCCATGACCAACTGTGAATGATGCAATCAAGTCACTCCCCCTACACTCTCAAACTACTTACTGTTTATATCTAAATGTTCTGCAACGCAATTAACAAATATATTGTTTTTATACTTATAATCTACTTAAATCAGCAGTTTAATATTTGTACACTTTTTTATTTGGTCATGCCATTCGCAATGCTTCATGGGACTGTAGTTAATTCCCTTTTGAAAGACGTTAAGTAAACGTAAAGAGTCTTTTTGTCAGTTTGTCTTTTATTAATTCACTTTATGAAATCCCAATAGAAAAAAATGAATGGGACTATGAACCAAGATGGCTGAAAATGTGGGTGGGCACTGTTGTGCTCTATTTTTACCATCTATTTCAGATAATCCCACACCTAAATGGTACATAAAACAAAATTGACAGTTTTTCAGTCATACGGTAGAATAGCATCCACATGCTTCTGTTCTACACAAGCTCATATATTCTTTCTCTCATACACATGCTGTACTCATGATGAGTAACTGCAGAGTTGATTAGAGACATCACAACACACAGAACCACATGTTAGATGAAAGCAAGCAGAAAAGCAAAACAACTCACAGTTTGTGTAGCGTTTGTACATGTGTGTCAGCACGAGTCCTCTGGGAAATAGAAACGGCAGACTGTTTGGAATGTCTATTTTTCCAAAAGCCAGCAGTTTTGAGTGGATACTGCTGAAACATTGTGCTTTGGCTCAGAGTGTGTGTTTTAGTAATCAAAGGTCTTGATCATCTACCTGGGAAATCTTTAGACTGTTTTTCCAGAGAATTGGTTTGCATGCATGTGTTTGTTGTGTCAGCACGCTTGAGCCTTTATATCTGAACATAGACAGTCTGGAGCATACTGACAATACTGTTTAGGGAATAATAAATGTGCATGTGTGTATGTGAATGTGTTTGTGTGTATGTGCATTCCACGGGCTCAAAGCCATTTGGTAAAATGGAACAAAAAAATGATAATAAATGGACTTGAGTGGCATATTGCTTTTATAAAACAGCAACAACAGCACTATAGTAAAAGAGCAATGTTCAATACACAATAAAAATAAATAAAAATCAAACTATTCTTTTGAAAAGGAATTTTGTTTGTTATCTTGTAAGCTGTTTTGGGTTTCCAAGCAATGTAGCAACTTGGCGCCTTGATATAAAGTGGGCGGTCATAGATGTGTCTTTATATTATATTGACCTCAAACGTGGCTCATCCAATCAGAATTTAGAGTCTGAACCAAAGTCCCTTTCTAGGCAAGTCAGTCCACTCGACGGCCATCTTGGGAATGCTCCAGGGCAGCTATGTTCTATATATTTAAGTACCACAACAGAATCTACTTGATTTGGGAAAGACCGAAATCTCCAAAACAGTTGGTCAAGATTACGATCAAAGAACATATTTCAAATCAGCTGTAAAATCAGACAATGGTATTATAAATCGTGCTTCTTTAGATCAGATCAAGCAAAATAAAATCTGTTTTTTTGTTTTTCTGGATGATCCAGCTAAAGTGATTGGCTCTTTTACCTGTAAGGCTGGAACTTTCTTTTCTTTGCGTTCCAATTTCTCCCATTCATTTTGAGACAAGTACACCATGTCAGACTAAATAGACTCTGCTCTATACCAGCTGGTATTGGAAAACACTTCTTGCTCTTTTATTCAGCCTGCCTCATGAGCATTATGTGACCATGGTAACTTTTATGCAAAACAAAATTGCTTGCCTTATTATATGTTTGGCTGCTGTTTCCCAGTGAAATGTCCATCTGGGGGCGCCAAAATTGAGCTGGATAGTGTGGTCCAGTAGCAATGCCTAATCAACATCACAGAAACTCAGTGACCATTAACGATTTAATCAGTCAGTGTAAATGCCCCTGAAGAATTTATCATTTAAACATTACAGACTTCACTTTTAAAAGAGTTAAATCAAGTCTGGATCCATGTAAGATGCGCAAGTGTTCTGAAATCAGCTCAATCCAACCAGAGTAACAAGCTTATAAAGACTCACTCAAGTTGACCTATGACCTGTTGCACCACATGACCAACCAGCAGTCATCATTACACATACATATTGCAGAGAGAGATCAAGAACAGAATGAAGAAAAAACTCTCTTTTCGCTCTCTCTCTCTCTCTCTCTCTCTCTCTCTCTCTCTCACTCTTTCCCTATCTCTCTCTCACCTATATTTTGTGGATCTGTGCACTGCCAGTGAAAAATCTGCCCTCCAAAAAGTTAATAGGACAAAGATTCGGAACTGGACAGATCAGGAATGAGAGAGAGAGTGCTTTCCCTTTCTCGCAGCATGAAAAGTTGGTGTGTGTATGTGTGTAAGTGAGAGAAATAACCATCTCAACACTATTCTGAGCTACTTGGCACTCTGTGTTTTATTCTGGAAAGTAGAAACAGTCATAATTTTAGCTCAAAGACATCAAGAGAGGGGAGAGAGAGAAAACAGAGCATTTTGCTGAAATGGGGGAATATTTCTCATCCACATTTAACAACATCACATCAGTGAAAACAGACAAAAACATTAGTGGCTATAACTATCTCTTTCTCCCCAAGGCGTTCCACAGTTATTTATTTTCCATTCTCTTGTTTAACAGAGGAATGCTGTCGTAAGCACTGTTAATTGAACTGCTTGTGGTCTGTCAGGGCTTTATTAGTAAGTCACCATGTTTACAGCTTGCCTAAATAGTTCAGATAATAACAATAATATGTAGATTTGCATTTCCTAAAGCTAAGGCAGCAAAACCATTGTGTTAAAGGAATTGAATACAAGTTAAGCTCAGTCAAAGCATTTGTGGCATATTGTTGATAACAACAAAAAATATTTTTAACTCGTCCCTCCTTTTCTTTAAAAAAAAAAAAAGAGCAAAAATCGAGGTTACAGTAAGGCACTTACAATGGAAGTGAATGGGCCAATTTTGTGAAACTTTAACCTCTTAACTCTGAAGCATTTTTGGGCTGCCGCCAGTAATGTTTCACACTCAAATTTAAAAGCTACATACTGCTACATACTGTGGACTAAAAATTGGTCTCATTTTGTTCAGACCCCCCTCTCCACCACCAAATAAAAAAAGACTACATAGTAGTCTCATAATATAGTATATGTTTACAGTCTTATGATGTTGTTGTTGTCCCAATTTTGTAAGAATGTAATTTTGGTTCTGTTCACCCCATCTCCCTCCAAATAGTCTTATTTTATTCCACTAGATGGCAGGAAGTACTAGAAAAAGAGCTTCCATCACAAATATTCCTGAAATGTAGGTGGCGCTATAACACATTTTATCCCTCGCAGATGTGTTTTCTGCCTAATTTTCTGTTCTTGCACCACCACCATTTTTACATTGAATATCTCGGCCTCTGAGTGGACTAGAAGCTCAATTTAGAAAGCTGAAATCCTCCCCTTTGCGATGATGTATAACATTTTAATAGTATAGTATATTATAGTATAGTATAGTATTACATTAATAGTCGATAACATATATTTCCGATGATTTATTTAGCATGCTTTTCCTGCAGCACAGCATATTTTGTTCTGGACATCTAAGATCTAAGATATAACGTTGGATTATACACAAGAGCAAGCTCACAGACAAGTAATCAATGGCACATTTTTTAGAGAACTTCCAAAGGTAAATGCAGATTTAAAATATTTTGCTATTTTGGCTTACAGCAGCAGTTATCAGAGCATAAAAGAGACTTTTGTCATTTATGTCTTACAAATATTATATTTCACTTTGTGATTCTTTTGAAATTGATAAACTGTACAGTCATGCTAATTTAAAGACTTTTATATTCATATTTCTGCCACATTACCACTAGGTGGCGTTTATTTGCGACACAGATTTTTTAAGGCCTTTTTTGTTATTTTAAGTAACATAAATGCAGAAGTGTTGGTTATCTATGACAAGTTCAGATTCTGTATGTATACAGGGACTTGAGCATTTTAAGCATACACTTTTTATGTTGAAATCATGTTAACATACATATTGTTTAGGTCTTGTGTCTATATTTTTAAAACAGAGTATTTAACGTTTACGGATTAGCCCACGTTCACTTCCATAGTGCCTCACTGGAAGCCAGATTTTTGCTTTTTTGAAAAGAAAGGAGGGACGAGTCAAATCTACTGTTAATTGGTAATCAACATTATGCCACAAATGTCTTTTAGCTCTTTCTAAAGAGTTGGGGAGTAACAGAATACATGTAACGGGATTACATATTTAAAATACAAAATATAAGTAACTGTATTCCACTACAGTTACAATTTTAATATTTGGTAATAAGAATACAGTTACATTCAAAAAGTATTTTGATTACTGAAGAGATTACTTTGCATTTTATTGTCATTTGTTTCATTTAATATTTAGTGCTTTCAGATAAAAAACATTTATACATATTAATGATGTGATCCAAAGAGCATTTGAACAGCAGTGAAACACTTTCTTATGATGTGTTACATTCATACGAGCAGACAGAGAAGTACATGTGAAGTAAGTTTGGAGCAGAAGAAATAGAAATAAACCTTGTGTAAATTGTTAGCTTTATGCTAAGCTAAAATGCTATTTCTAGCCATTCTACATGCACATGTTACCAGACATGACATTTGTAAGACATTTGATATAAGGACAAAAATCATATTCTTGATAATAATTTTTTTATTTTTTTTCCTGTTTTTCCGTTTTTTCAGAGAATGTTTTTTAACATGTGTATTTTGTCTTACTGTACTGGAAGAGTTTTTCTAGCCAAAACAAGAGAACAAATCTACTAGTGCTGAAGAAGTTATCCAAAGTATTTAGAATACGTTACTGACCTTGAGTAATCTAATGGAATACATTACAAATTACATTTTAAAGCATGTATCCTGTAATCTGTAGTGAAGTACATTTCAATAGTAACCCTCCCAACCCTGTATTTCTATTAGTTTATCAGAATTTTTACAGAAGAAAACACTCACTGCATCAGACTGAAGGAATTGTTAATCTCCTTGCGCCATTCTCCAAATTAATAATAAATAATAAATATATGGCTTCTGTAATTATAAAAGAATCCATTTAGAGAGCTGTAAGAGTGAATGAGATACAACCCCCCCTACACACACACACATTAGAGTTATGGGAAAGCTGGCAGGCCTGACTGGAGCTGAGAGCTTTTCTGGACAGGAAGTGACCCACTGAGTTTGAGACCGCAGTCTGTCTGTGGCGGGGGGGGGGGTGTCTGCGCTGAGTTGAGTAGTCTTTCACTGGACGTGTATTTGGTTATTTCTGACCTAGTTATACCAGTCTTGTTAGTACAAAATTGAATAATGTCCCCAGAAGCTAAATCTGATAAAAACCTCAGGTAACACCTCATATTAACTACACTGTTTAAAGTATTTATAAAGCATTCATTTATTGTTAATGTATTAATTATGCACTATTGTTCTTAAGTCATTAGTACATTAATTGACTATATGCCAATAGTATGTTATTCTTTAATATTCACAGTAGCAAATTATTTATTGTTTAATATGATCAGGGATAAGCAGTTTCATAATGGTTTTCTTCCTTAGAAAACAAACAGATAACCATGTCTAATGTATTTCAGTTGATGCAAAACAAGTGTTTATGACAGAGATGTCAAACATACAGCCAGCAGGATAGATATGCGGGTGACACAACACAAGCTTATATCAGTCTGATGAACTCATTTAATCAGTCAGAGCGGCTGAATTCTTTTCAGAGTTTTGTGAATAATAGGGTTCAAAACTAGTTTTGCATAGAGTTACTATGAATGCAAACTTTAATACAGTGAAAAAGACACTATTAGCATAACATATATATACATATAAATAAATATAAATGTCCAACATTCTTGTGAATGTCCCATGTACTAAAAATAAAATATTTGATGTCATGAGTGTACCTTTATTGACTATTACTATTATTTTGAATGGTCATGGAAAATGAAGCAATGTGATAATTTTACCTGGTCGCATAAAGTAATCCATTAATTTACCTGATGAACTTTCACCTTTTGCTGACCCTTTATGCTTTGCAGAGCTAATGTGTGCTTCTAAATAACTTGCACCTTTATTAGCAACTGACACATAAGTGCCAGCTTTACATTGTCATACATTCTGCTTCCCACGGAGCTCCACCTGGACCAAAGCATGGACATTTTTTGTGCAAATCTTCTGTAAATTTGCCCTTTCGTTTGGGCATTGTTTCCAACTTTTGCTGATACTGTCAAGCAACTGTTTGATGCCGAAAACAACAGTGTTCGTGGAGAGATTGACAGGAAGGAATTTGGCTAATAGTTGTTGCAAGCCTCTTATAAACCGACCAATTGGTGTGTGAGACTTACAAAGAGGGGTTAAAGCAATGCAAATATGCACACGCACACACAATTAAGTATTAGACCAGATGCGCATCATAATGCAACTAAATATATCCTGGACAGAGTAAAATTAAGGCTCCGCCTTTCAAAACGACACAAAATCTGACTGCACTGCTTGGCTATTATGAATAGACTTTGGAGACAGGCTCATTTTGTTTACAGGACTCTAATATATAAGATCATATACAGTTTTACAGCATGAATGCTGCTCAGATTATATAGTTTGTTGAAGAATGATGATGAAGGGTAAATCTTTCAGGCGAGATCGCATGTAAACAATGGAGAATATATCAATATTTCTCAGATTTATCACTTTTATTGACAAAAAGTGCTATTCTGTGTTTTTCAATGAACGCTTGACATGGACAATTGACCCAAGTGTGTTGAACTGGATTCATCTGGCGATCGTGTTTTCATAATAAAGGTATGAAGTCTCATTTTGATATTGCATGTTTTCATTTGTACTCCTGGAACAAATAACAAAATTTCTGTGTCTGGAGCATTGCTATCAAGAAACAGAGATCGGATATCAATGTTGAACCCTTAGACCTTTGAAAAGATGTAAAATTTGTTAACATTAATTACATTTATAGATGGTAAATTCTATATTAAATGTAAGCAGAGTGACGTCACCACCGCGTGCAGGCGATTGCGTATCAACGGGTTAAATAGATAATCCAAGATTTTGACTTTAGTAGTTGATGAAACATAAGATCACAACTGTAACTTTAAATATAAGTGGAAAAGAGACCAGTTTGATTTGCATTAACTATAATTGACGTGCATAATTCTATTAAAACATCAGTGGCTCTCCACACGAAATACCCTGTGACAGATCTTCAACGACGTGCTGTTTCATCTCCAATAAGGTTGGAATCCTTGTACGTATCACATATGAAGAATAATGAATGAATGATAGTAAAAATGAAATGAGGAAAGTGCATGTCATGATACCTGTAAGAGGGTGATTGGCAGGTCGGTGTACGGTGACAGGATATACGTAACAATGTGAAAGAAGGGTCTTTTGTTTCAAGGCGCAATTAATGATGTGATAGTCTATAAGGTATATTCTATGTGGTAAAATTGCCCAAATTTTGATTGGGACATTTTTTATACCAACCCTACCTAAATCTGGGCCTATGTTTTAAGAAGTCTTTAACTTCTAAAAAAGCCGCAAGTCGTACTTTAGATAAGATGTATGGTTTGTGTAAGGTGTTTTATATCATCTGTTTCACTGAGGCAACTGTGAGTGCTGCTTACCTACAGTATGCAAAACCTGATAACCAAATATAACCAAACGATAAAAGCTTAAAAGCTCTAACTTATGTCCCTGTGATAGAGACAGAGAGAGAAATTACATTACTTAAAACATCTAGAAAGGGAAGTTTGAATTCAGGCAGGTCAGATTATAAGAAACTGGCTTCACGTATCTACAGTAAGTGTGTTTCTCTTTATAGTATGGCAGATGTCTGTGGTCTGATCACAGAGGTCCATCAGCACTGAAACAGAAGAACACTAATATTAAATCAAGTTGTACAAGTGAGGTATCAGGGCTCATCTGGCATTTCAAAATCTGTTGGGGAGGATACTAAAACTGTTAGCTACCATTTAAAAATCAGCTGCCGGGTGCAAAGATCCTGTGGTTTGTTCAGAGTCTGGAAAACGCACGTGTGTGCCAGACAAGAGGGAGCATAATTCAGCCCTCAAAGCGTTCCTTAAATCCATATAATCACCCTGGGCTGTTTCTGCTTCTTTTCTGAAGGGGAACACTTATATTTGGCAGTGGTTGGCCAGTTATCTTTCTGGTTTTCTTCCTTTGTTGTTCACCTCAGCAGCTTCTCAATGTGATATATCACAACAGCAGATAAACAGAGTGACATTTCACTCTTTAAATGTATTATGTCTGGCCTTTGAGTATCTTCAGTGCATATTCCATCATTAGATTTGATTTCAAACATGTGCTTCTCTGTGCAAGATGGGGAATTGCCCAATGCATATTAGCAATTTGTGGGTGTGTTTGTGCTACTTTACCTACTTTGCATAGTAATTTAATGTGAGGAACAATTGGACCAGATGACATTCTATGAGCCAGTTTATGGCAGAGCCTCTTCCTAACTGTCAAGGCAAAGAAAAGTGGCTCCATTTTGACTGGATCATGGCAGGACCAAAACAAACAAATGTCAAGCACAGTGTGACAAAGGACTCTGTCACCGGCCGGGACAGCACTCACACTCACACTCACACTCACACTCCCACTCCCACTCCCGCTCCCTTATTGTTCACTACACGTCATCTCCACACACTCTTACAGTTCTTTAGCTTTTCCCTCGGGTGCACACTTGGGATTCGCTACCGCTAATCTCATACACACATACAGTCTCACTATACATTGAATATCTCCGCTATTCATCCTCTCAATAACCACACGCACTCACCAGATACGTTTAATCAATACATCTATATTACTTATCTGTATATTTGTTGTCTTTGTCTGTGTTTGTGTTGTGGATTATGTGCCACGTCATGTCTTCCGGGTCCAGTCCACCAAGGGTACGGCAAGCACAAGGGGCTAAACACAAGCGCCGGATCATGAATCCTTAAATCAGAGAGTTTTCCGCACATCGCCTGTGCGATGTCTCTGGCGGCTGGACTGTCCTATGCGTTTATGTGTCTGGGGGAGGAGGGGAACATTCCTGTTGTTCGTTTATGAAGAATAACAATAGAGAGTGTGAAAAAGATGTATATTTATGTTATGTTTTGTATATTATATATGTATATAATGATGTTTACTTACCTGTTTGTAGATGGCTCTTGCTTACATTTGGGGGAAAAAGAGAGTAGTGGGAGTTTGGAGTTGTAGTGTGTTGTGCAAGTGAAATGGCAATGGAATTTATTAGTGCGATCCTTTTAGTAGAAGGAAATCCAGCTAAGAGCTGTAAATATTTAATCTATTATTTTTTTCTCTCATCCACTATTTTTATAAACATTTTATTGTGCACTTTTTGGGACTCTATAAATAAACATCCTTGCATCTTATGTGCTATTGTGGCTGAGTCATCATTCTTGTGCAGAAAGCCACTACCATCACGCCTCATAACAACAGTCATCAGATAAGCTGCTCGGACAACTTCTAACTATGTAATATGTAAAATATGCAAATGTTCCGCACAGAGAGGGGAGGATGAGCCACATTGTGTTTGCCCCCAGCCAATCATAGCCCTGAAACAAGAAGCGCCAAACAGAAATCAGATAATAGTCATACTTTGCCATTGCTACATCCAGTTATCCACAAGCATCTTTCCATCCTATGCACTTTTATTTACCGATTCATTTATATTATTCTTTTAGCATATTAGTACCATTTTGTAGTTATTCTTGTTTATTTTTTTGTAAATAAAACAAATTTTATTAAAACTGTGTTCCTTACAGAATACAGAAGAGCTCTAAAGAGTTAGGCTGAATCTCATGAATCCTTCAGAATAGTCACATGACCAGCTCAGGGTTTAGTTCAAGTTTACACCATTTTTCACAATTAAATAACTCTGACCAAGCTGTATAATTTACAAGCACTGATAAGCAAATCATATCTGTCAATGAGTTTGCTGTAGCAATGAGGTCATCATTTATATGGGGTTTGGAGAAGATTTCAAAATGCATGGCACAACTCTAACCGGGCCAAAACACAAAGCAAAAGTGGAGTGGTGGTGGCGTAGTGGCTAAAGCACAGGGCTGTTAATCAGAAGGTCCACCACCATTGTGTCCTTGAGCAAGGCACTTAACTCCAGGTTGCTCTCGGGGGGGATTGTTCCTGTAATAATTGCACTGTAAGTCGCTTTGTATAAAAGTGTCTGCCAAATGCATAAATGTAAATGTAAAAGAATTGTGTAAAAGCATAACGCAGGTCAACAGTCCACATACCGTCAAAAGTAGCCTACACATTATACAACTGTACATCAAATTAGCCTGACCTAAAAACTCTTATGCAGTCAGTGAATCAGAGAGATCTGAAATACCACACAATAAACTGATAAAAGAATAAAACTATCATCTCGAGACAAAATCCAGCAATTAATTGAACTGATATGTGTGATAATGTCTAATCAAACATAACAGGAAAGCTAACTTGTGGAAAAAACACATGCAGTCACAGAATAAGTTTAACTTTAACCATCATAACCTCAATGTGTGTGACGGTGACAGCTTTTCCAAACCCCAGTGGGCTGCCTCATTACATAGGCTGCTAAATGAATGACCAATTCTAACCGATATGGAAACATCTTAACCCTTGTGCTGTGTTGACATGTTTTGTTTATTGTCAAAAAATGACTGTTCTATTAAAAATTGCTTATAAATCTCTCATTATGCTTTATTATCACAAAATATTGGATTAGATCTTTTTGTCAACTTGTTTTCTTTCAAAACTTTTTGGAACTTATTGATCGTAGGCCTCATTGACCTGAGATTATGCGCCTCAATTTTTGAGTGAATTTTTTTTTTTGTGGATAATTTTGGCAATATTGCATAAAATATAAAACATTCTGTACTATTTATCACACAAGTGTGCTTTAATGTTTAACCAGGGAGTTTGTTTTGAAATGCTTTTATTTTGTACAAAATGGCACAAAGTAACACTTGTGGTGTTCCCGGTCAAAAATGACCGGCCACTGAAAATGAATGGCGGAAAAAAATAAGAGAACAATTGTGTGTTCAGGAGCACACACACACACACACACACACATGCATACTAGCACACACACGCACACAAACATGTTCACGTAGACACACACAAACTTTTTGAGTATTACATGCTTTCTTACATGTTCATGTTCACATATGTGCATGTGTGCTTGCAAACATAAAGACCTCGGACCTGTGCCCATGCACACACACACACACACACACACACACACACACACACACACACACACACACGCATACTAGCACACACACATGCTCACGTACACACACAAACTCTTTTGAGTATTACATGCTATCTTTTTCACAGAGATGAATTTTATCCTACCCTGAACTGCATCCAACATCCATCCATTCAACATTAAGACACACGCACGCACGCACGCACGCACGCACGCACGCACACACACACACACACACACACACACACACTTTCCAACAGAATCTTTCTTTGATGAACATTGTGTGTTTCAAATGCAGAGCACACATTTGCAAGGCACATGCAAAAAGCTATTGTCAGTCATATGCATGAAGACACAAAACCACCAGTGGTTTGTTGATTTGGTTTGTTGTTGATTAGAAAATATAACAGAAATATGAACAATGTTGGTATTTTTGTTCCATGAAATGTCCTTTATCTGAGTATTAATGTGTAAATAGGCTTAGGCCAGTTTTCTTTGTCACAATGTTCAGATTTGACAGGGAACACCACAATTCTATTGATTCTATTGGAGAGGGGTCACTGTGGGGCAAAGACAGCCCTGGTGTGTGTGTGTGTGTGTGCATGCAAGTTTGTAGGTGTGTGTGTGTGTGGTTGAATGGATGTTGGATGCAGTTCAGGGTAGGATAAAGTTCATCTTTGTGAAAAAGAAAGCATGTAATACTCAAAAGAGTTTGTATGTTTTTATGTGTGCATGCACGTGTGTGTGAGTGTGTGTTAGTGTGCATGTGGGGAGCGGTAGTGTAGCGGTTTGCGTGCTGTGCTACGAACCTGGCGACCTGAGTTTGATTCCCGCTCATGGCCAACACTGTTATCTGAACTGGTCCTGGGCCTCCCCTAGGTTGACTCAGCCTAAAATGAGTACCTGGTGTGGTGTGTAAATCATTGCCACTGGGGAGACAAAGGTGGTTGGGTGTGGTGCTGGCCACCCACCCCCTTGTGTACTGTTCTGGCCTTCATAGGTGCTTGCTAACAGCACTTGCCCCTACAGTCTGTTAAGGCTAAATGGGGGATCTTTGTCTTTGTTGTGTGTATGTGCACAGTTCTGAGGCCTTTATGAGCAAGCACACATGCTCATATGTGAACATGAACATGATGAACATACTCCTGAACACAAAATTTTTGTCTTATTTTTGATAATTTAATTTATCTTAAATTAATTCTGAATTTATATCCACCATTCATTCTTAATGGCCGGTCATTTTTAACCAGGAACACCACAATTATGACTTTGTGCCATTTTGTACAAAATAAAATCATTTCAAAACAAACTTCCTGGTTAAACATTAAATCACACTAGTGTGATAAATAGTACAGAATGTTTATATATTTTATGAACAAGTTCCAAAAAGAAATACAAAACCAGTGTTAATTGAAAGAAAACAAGTTGGCTAAAAAGATCTAATCCAATATGAAAGATTTTTAAGCTATTTTTATAGGGAACACCACAAAAGTTGCAGTCAACTCAGACACAAACACACCCCTTACACTTTGCTGCCGGTTACCGGGGAAATTGAGCAGCGATCTTAACTTACTGATAATAGCACATCATGGTTTTTGCTTATGGTGAGTCTGTACCTGTTGAGAAAAGAGCGAGAACTCTAGAAGCATCCGAGTCTCATTGTATTAAGTAGTGATCACCTCAGCGATATTAAGCGTGAAATGACAAGAAATTACACCACAAGAAATCAGATTTGAAAGAGAAACAATTGAAAACAAAAGAGATTTCTGATTATTTTTCCTAAGGGATTTACCCTCTTTAATCTTTGCATCTTTCTTTTCTTGTCTCTAATATAAGGAGCTCTGACCTTTTCCATCAAGCCAAAAGCAAATTCATTTGACTCTCTGTCTCTCCATCATTGCTCACACTTTCCCTTGCTCTGCTCTCTCTTTCGTTTCCTTTCAAATTTTACCCATTATTCCATTCCCGTTTCCTCCCTGAGATGGAAAGAGTGAAGTGTCGTTTAGTTGTGCCAAGCGTTCACTCGCTGTGAGTGCCATCTCTGCTGTGCGTCTTTTGAAAGTTGACATCTCCTCACAGGACTAAACGTCAGTGTGGAGTTGGTGCAGATCCCAGTCGGAGAGGCCCACAACTTGGCCGCCACCACACAACTAATCATACCACTAAATGTTATTGCAGTGCTTGCAATGCAGCACTGTCTTGGTATTCCTCAAACTTTCCCATTAGAATTTGTTTTAAATTTGTTATGAATTCAGCCCAGACCTCTCAAACTTTGTTTTGTTCATAATTTCAGCCTTATGTGTCATCCAATTTTGATATTTGTAAACTTTATACGTTAAGAAGTTTGGAAATCTGCCACTGAATTAAATTGATCGAATGATTAGCATTTAAAATGTAAGAAACTGATTGCATGTCATGGTAATATTTACATACTGATATAGTTAACATTTATAAGCACCAAACACAGGACACTTTCTTTGTGTTATTCTGTGCTATTTGTAATTGTTGGCCTTTGTAAACATGTGCTAGAAGTCTATATTTCTTCAGCCATAGGTGCGTTTTTAAGATGCCATGTCAAGTTTAACTTGTTAAAAGGAACAGTTCACACTAGAGCTGTCAGTCGATTACAAATTTTATCGTGATTAGTTGGATATTTTAACAAAACTTTTCACAATATAAAGATAGAAATGCACTAAAATATCACCAATTCAAGTAACATTAAACGTTTCCCACAGTCTAAGTGGACTTTAGGAGAAAAGACAGAGAACAAAGCCCCATCACCATCAATGGAGCACCGGTGGAGAGAGTCTTCAAGTGCAGCTTCAAGTTCCTCGGTCTCCACGTCACTGAGGAACTCACGTGATCCATCCACACTGAGGCCGTTGGCTCACCAGCACCTATTCTTCCTGAGATAGCTGAGGTCTGAAGTTTGGAATGAACCAACACATCCTCACACGGTTCTACACCAGCACTGTAGAGAGCATCCTGACTGGCTGCATCACCGCCATTTACGGCAACAGCACTGCCCTCAACCTCTAAGCCCTGCAAAGGGTGGTGCGAACTGCCAGACACATCCTCAGAGGTGAGCTTCCCTCCCTCCAGGACATCTATAACAGGCAGTGTGTGAAAAAAGCTCAGAGGATAATCAGAGACTCCAGCCACCCGAGCCATGGGCTGCTCTCACTGCTACCATCAGGCAGGTGGTATCGCAGCATCAGGACCCGCACCAGCTGTCTCCATGATAGCTTCTTCCCCCAAGCAATCAGACTTCTGAACACTTGATTGATCACGATACATATATCAGCACTGCACTTTATTAATCTCACACTGGACTCTAATAAAAGATATTTCTCTTAACAACACACTGGCAACTGACTATCAACCGACAACCTGAATGTCAATACAATCACTATACAACCTTACTGCACATTTATATATATATATTATATTATTGTATACTGTGTATTACATATTGCGTGTAGTGTTGCACTTGTGTTTATAGTTGAGTGACAATAAAGTGATTTGATTTGAAGTGGGAGTTTGACTAAATGAAAGAACTAGTCCCACATAGGTTGCATATCCATTGCAATAGGCATTAAATCTACTCTCATCCTCCACAATATGAATCTGCCTGTAGACTGTGGCTATCCGCATTGTTACAGCAATCGTGAAGCTGTGTTCAAGATTCGCGTCAAGGCATCAACACAAGCGTAGAGCTTTGAACTCACCATGAAAAGCACTTCCAGACAAAAACGTGATGGTGATAGATAAGACTTGGCTTGCTTCTGTGGTAACTAAAATGTGCCTTACATGTCTCATCTGGGCTTGTTTTGTACATCATTCAGCGCTAACAGCTCCTTTATCCATCATTTTACCACTGACAGGAAACGCTGTCAAAGAGTATTTAATTTATTGAGATAACAACCTCCGTGGCTCTATCATAGGAGAGTGTTATGACAGTACCGCCCATAGAATGTCTATGGGACTGAAGCATCAAGCTGTTTAATGCTAAGCTTGTAGGCTTATCTTGGTAGAAGGGCTCTGGCACAGTTGTGTGACCTGTATGTCTCCAGAGTGAGGAAACATGCAGGCAGAATCACTCTGGACCCCACAAACCCTGCCCACTTCCTCTTTGAACTGTTACCCTCTGAGCGCCCCATGAAGGCAGCGTAAAGGTAATCCTTAAAAGGATAGTTCACCCAAAAATGAAAATTCTCTGATAATTTACTCATGCCTTATGCCATCTCAGATGTGTATGACTTTCTTTCTTCTGCAAAACACTTTTGAAGATTTGTAGAAAAAGATCCATGCTCAGCAGGTCCTAAGAATGGAAGTGGATGGTGTATAGATATTCGTAGGTCCAAAAAGCACAGATAGTAATGCATCCTATCTCCAGCGGTGACATCAATGTCTTCTAAAGCGAATCTATCCCTTTGTGTGCGAAAAAAATAAAAGATAAATAAGCACTTTTTAACTATAAATGATTGCTTCCAGTCAGGCGTTGACGAATGGCTGAATTTACCCGAGTGCTACCTTGAAGCGCGATGGCATGTGAACTGATGCGTGACAGACACACAACCAATCAGTTGAAGGAACATGCTAACACGCTAACATCACGGGAGCACTCGGGTAAATTAGGCCATTCATCAACGCCTGACTGGAAGAGATCGTTTATAGTTAAAAAGTTCCAGATGTCATTGTAGAAATGTAGTATTCACAATCAGCCATGATTACTTTAATCAGTGAGTGAAAGTGTCCAATAACAGGACGGTTACTGAGATTAAGCGAGTAGTATTCAGCTTTTATAAGGTTAGTGATATGACTGGAGTCTTCTTTTAAATTCGAATGGTCATGAATTCTTACATACAGAATATTGCAAAATTAAAGTTCATGTCTTTAGGAGTTCAACTTTTATAATGAGGAAGTGCACTGATCAAAATATTTAAAAAAAATCACTAAAATTTGTTGGCATCTGCAGTGTCCTCAACAATCATGATGCATCAGCTGAAATAGTGGGCGTAGTGGGCTAAAGCATAAATGTTAATCAGACGGTCGCTGGTTCGATCCCCACAGCCACCACCATTGTGTCCTTGAGTAAGACACTTAACTCCAGGTTGCTACGGGGGGATTGTCCCTGTAATAAGTGCACTGTGAGTCGCTTTGGATAAAAGCGTTTGCCAAATGCATAAATGTAAACGTAAATGTTTAGGTTTAACTTTAAAAAAGGTGCATCAAGCCAAACCCAAGATATACGGTGGTGATGAGGGACCACAGGAGCAGGCTAGCTTGTTGGAAGGTCTGTTAACTATATATTTATTTTGGAACACTGCACACATGTGATAATATGCTTCTATAAATGAACTCATTGAAAAAACATGTTTGCAGCAAAACATCATAGTGTGAAAATTTCCCAATGCAATTTGTCATATGAGTTGTGTCTAGCTGTTTTTGAATGAAAGAATGCATCATGTTGAAACAACCCTTTGCATCGTTTCATAACCAAATGTAATGTGACAAGTACTTTGCCTGTTCAAACTGAAAGCAAAAATGTTGCACGACATGGCACGATATCAGCCATTTCAGCCATTCGGAAAATATTTGATATTTAATATACAGCTATGTGAAGAGGAATTTATGATCAATGACATTTGAATGTGGGCGGGGCTACCCAGCACAACACTACAGACACAGAAACCAAACAATAAATAAAATGGCACTTGTTGCAGCTAGTTAGGCCAAAAACTCAGATTTACATGGAAAATATTCCTTGTTGCTTTGTTACATTTCACCATTCAACCAAAGCCTAAAACCTAAACTTATTTAAAACTTTAACTCTATTGTTTTTCTGCTTTGAAACCACTGGTATTTCCATTTGGGAAATGCAAATTCAGTTTCCAAACTAAAACTGATCTCTCAACTTGGGATTCCAACTCACAAAGTTAGATTTTCTCTAGCTGCCTCTGTTTTTATCATTTATTGTATGAGTCGTGATTTCTTGCCCAGAGAGGTAGGAGAGATTTGAGAGAAGTAGAAGCTGTTTTTATGTTGAGCCTGTCCCTCAGGGGCCACACCAGAGAAGCTTTCAGAAAACAGAGTGTTCCCATTAAAGAAAGAAGGAAGGGAGAGATTGAGTGAGACAAAGACAAGGATGAAGAGAGAGAATAAGTTGTACAAATTCCAGGCATACTTGTATATACCATAAACCTCATGACCTGCAGTGTTCCTGTCTCTGGATGACATCACTTCCTCCTCACATCTCGTCCATTTTTTAGCCTTCAAGGGATTATTTGTTCTTCTATATCTTTTCTGGGGAGAGAGCGGAGGGAGTTTGGTTTGATGTGTCATAACAGTAGAATAACCACCGGAAAAGACAGAGACAGAATTTGAGAGAGAGGGAGAGAGAGAGATGTAGCCTATGGAAACATTAGATATAATATATAGGGACAGAACAAAAAATCTTCTCTTTTTCGTAAACAGGAATATTCCCAGTGGCAATCTGTTCTCAAAGCTGGGAGACTTCAGGTCTTATGGTTAAGATGTCTTTTTAGTGCTTATTAAATTATAAGTGTTTGAGCTTTATAAAGGGATGTGGAAAAAAGGCTGATGAGGACTGCTACTGTAACATGCTCTACTGTAGATCACTAGCAGAGCAACAGGGCATTGCAGTACTCCAGTCTTAAGATGACAAGAGCTTGAACCAGCAGCTGCACAGCATGTACAGACAGGAAGGGTCTGGTTTTCCTGATGTTTTCCTGAACAAGTGTGAATGTGAATTACCAGGCAAGGGGTTGCCAAGATGTAGGCAGTGATGTTCAAGTGGTCATCAAACACTGCTGAGTCTAGCTGTATGGTGATGTTGTGGTCCATTAATTGGCTGGCTGGGTTGTTGAGGAGTTCTGTTTTTGCAAGGAGCTGAAGGTGTCAAACCCACCTCAAGGCTGAGATATCTTAAAGTCTGACAGGGATAAGAATTTAAAAGGAAATTCCAGGGTTATTTTCAATACTGTCTGTACCTCATATGTAGCTGTTGATTAGAACATACGATAATTTAGACTTCCCTCAGTTTGTAAAAGCGTCACTGTTTTGAAAGTGCAACAATTCAACATTGCATGCGATATTGAACGCAACACAACATTACAAACTTGGAAGTAATTGTGTAAACTCCAAGACACAGGTTTGGTACCATGGAAACTAGAAATAAGGAACCATAAACAATGGTTAGTGTGATTCTAATGTTACATTTTACTCCACTGATGGAGGATTAGGGTTGGGATTAGGGCGTATTGATAGTAAAAGTTCCATAGTAGTAACTCTATGGAGCTAAAACAGTGACTAATGTATTTTAATGATATATATATATATATATATATATATATATATATATATATATATATATATATATATATATTCATTTTAATTGCAGAATTGTGACATTATGAAGATTATTATGGTGTATTTTGTAAATGTGTATTTTCAAAAACACAATTTTTTTAGAGGTGGAATTGTAAATATTCAGATTATGAAATTTTTGAAATTTTCAGATTATGAAGAAATTCAGAACTCCAAATACAAATCTGTCAAATTCAGATCGCAGAATTTCAGATCATATCTAGGCCAAGGGTCAAGCTTTTGTGTTGTACATGGACAAGTAGAGGTTATCAGAATAGTCAAACACAGCATTTCGGCCAATCACAGAGCTCTACTCCCTTAGATTTCTGGCTAAATTGCTAATTTCGACTATTCAGTTAACCGCCACTTTTCTCAATGGAAAACGGAAGCTTGATCTTTCGCCTAGTTTGTTCACGATATTATAATTTTTTTTAATCTGAATGTTTACAGCTAATTTCACATCTTAAAAATCTAAACCAAAAGTCTTCTGTAAAAACATACAAATATATAAATTGCGCCACAAAATCTAACATTTTGTTAATTGTCACATGTCTAGAATTCAAATGAACAAAATTCAGATTCAAATAATTTTGTCATTGTCCTAGCTCCATACAACTTGCATTTGGTGCCACTTGTAACTGGTCAGGAGCACTTCCAGCTTCAGCCACTGGGGGCAGTGGTTCAGATTTTGACAAGCACAGACCGATTACAGCAGTAGAACTTTCAACCTCCTGTTTGCCGAATTCACAATGTGACCAGTCCGTGTAACTCGATCCTTTCTGTGGCTAAATGAGCAGCTAAAAAAAAAAACTGTGCTTGATGTCTTTGCAAGGATACCAGGAAGCGATGTGATGTAACTATTAATAAAGAAATGTTTACATGCAACTGAGTTCTACAAACTCCAATCACAGGAATGACATCAGTTATAGCATAGTTCAACCACCTAGAAAATAAGTCCTGCCTCAGAAGGACAATTTAGACTTCATTACTTCAATAGCAAGTATTTTAACAGAATAATTTGTGATTTAACAAAACAAACATCTTTACATACCTGCTTTAAACCCATTTTTACACAATACACTTCCATTATTGTGTACAAGTGTAATACTGTAAATATACTGTTTATATACAATTAGTTGAAATCTTTGTTTCATCATCGACTGCAAGTCAAAGATGCTGTCCATAAATAAAAAGAATATTCTAGAATATTCCTTTAAGTGCTGTGTGGGTGGATTGTGTTTTTGTATGGGCTCAAGGTCAAATTTCTGATCAAAAGAGATCAACACACACACACACACACACACACACACACACACACACACACACACACACACACACACACACACACACACACACACACACAAGCACATTTTCATAAAAGTGAACATTACTCTTAAATTCTTCAATACTTTCAGACATTTATTCCTCAGAACATCTCATCTGGTAACATTATTTCAATCTCTTTGTCTCTCTTACTCTCATTAAATAAGAAAATCTTTTCTCATGGTTCATGTCTGAGCTGTGCATATCAAGCCTCTTTTGGGACATGTGTGCCCATATAGTTCCTTCCTCTTAAACGACAGCTACATTATACATTCATAATATTCATAATGTCTTCACCACAATCCCATCCACACAAATCAGCACATGAACACAGATAGAACAGCATTTGTTTATGTAAAATGTCATATTTGTTTTTCTTTCTGCACAGTCGAGGGGTGGGGACGACAGTGAGAAGCAGGGACCTGTGTTGTGTTTAGTATCATGTGTTTTCAACACCTTTTTAATTAATTCTTCAGTGTTTGAAAAATAATCATAGCTGACAGCTTCACACATTCATACACACACATACACACATGGGAGGAAAAAACAGATCTGAACAAAATCTCACACTTTATATCTGAGCTGCATCTTATACAACAGAAAGTGTGTATGAAAATATAGGGAGAGATGCATTGGATCAAATGGTTCGAAATGTTGAACCTGTGCAAAACTTCATGATGCTAGCTTGTTGTGGATCGCTGCAAGATTGATTTCATGAAAATAACATGACTGTGGCGTCATTTTAGTAAAACGATGTTTACGTGTGTCTTTATACATATTGCGGCTGTTCTAAAATGTCCACTGTGTGGCGCTAAAAGCGAGTTGTTCTCCCAAACAGATGAGGATTTTAAGGTTAATGCTCTATCGTGTTTTAACCCTTACCCATAATAAAACCTACCTCCCTACCTTTTTATTTCTCCTTCTTTAACCTGTGCTACCTCTGGTACGGCGCTATTTAAATGTAACATTATTATTATCTAACTTAATAATGGTGTCTTATTGTAAACATTTCTGATACATTTATGAGAATTTCACCTGATTATAGGCTATTCGTTTTATTTTCATTTCTTTTAATGTTTGAATTTGTATTTATTATTCACACTGAAAAATTTGTACTTGGCATTTCACATTTAGCTTGACACCTCCTTCTTAGAATAATGTTGTTATACCTGCACAAACAAATGAAAATTCAGTTTCATGCAGATATTAATATCAGAAATACCAGGAGAACACAGTTAACAGATTCCACAGTTAATGTAGCCTACAAATTCAACTCCATCTTGTAAGAAAAAAAAAGAATAAAATATTTTTTAAATACTAGTCACATAATAATAATAATAAAAATATTACTTAGCAAACACCTTTAAAATTGCTTACTCTTTAATCTGTTACAATTGACTGGCATTTGTGATGAAAGACGTTTCTGTCTTTTGACATTCAGACTGAATACTCTTTGAATTCAGTGACGGGAGGTCAAAAGTGCTGTTGCTGAAATCGGTCTGTGCTTTCCGAAATTTGAATCACTGCCCCCAGTGGCTGAAGCTGGAAGTGTTGTGAGGTGAAATGTCCACAGAGTGGCAGCAAAACTAAGTTGTATTTTTTGTAGTAAATTACAACACACAGTCAACAGTAATACATATTTTATTAAGCCTAATCCCCTAATTTTTAAGATTTCAATTCGATAACAAAATTCCATCAAATTAAATAGTGTTATTTTAAACAGATTAACTTAATAAAACATAGTTAAAAACATTTAGTTTGTTTTCAAGAACACTTAATTCAGTTTGATGGAAATTTTGTTATATTGAAATGTGTAAATATTATAATAATTTTTTGAGCGTAGCCCAAACCCCAACCCTAAACCAAACCATCAGAGAAGTAAAAATGTAATCTTAGAGAGCAAATGCAACCTCTGAATCATGTTCACCATTGTTTACATGACCTGAACCCGTGTCAGAAGATGCACTATCACTAGCGATAATATCTGATGGTGATGATGCTTTTCAGTTGTTTGTCATGGCAGTTTCCTGTGTGATCATGTAGAGAAAATCTGGGATTTTTCTATTACTACTCTTTGTCACCTGCTTGTTTAACCCTTTAAGCTCTGTAGGTGCTTTAAAACATTTCCTGTTTCCTGTTTCCTGTTTCAGTGGCACAGCTAGAAAATGTAGCCTATTTGTTTTTTTTTCTTATTTGACATTATATATATCTGGGTGTAAGGTTGGTCCAAAAAACTGCTTTTGTTTTGTTCCCAATAATGTCTATAGTATCGGAGACATTTTTCTTTTTTATACGAAAAGCAATCAAAAGTTATAGCATTACAAAAATAATGTATCATTTCTAAATGTATCATTTATAATAATTGTGCCTCTCCAAACAAATAAAACATAATAATTGTACAGAAGAACTCATTACACGTTGGCATGGCATTCATAGACATGATTTTAGAATGATTTAGAGTTTTAGATATTTACATGGCACCATCTCCTGGTGGTCATATGTAACATTGTGCTTTGTGTGGATTATCTAATTATCTATGCATCTGATGATCACCTCTATATTATACACTAATAGAGTATGTATGTGATATTTATCTATATTTCTTTTTTGTGAAGTTATGAGCAACACCAACATAACTGTTAAAGACATGTACATATAGTCTGGTTGTGGAGTCTGATGTTTTTACTGATTGCAATAACATGACGGTGCAATTCTTTTACCTTCTAAGCTTTCAAACGATACCTATTTTGTGTTGGTCAAAACTGTAGTTATTAATATATTGACAATAATGTTTTTTTCTCCCATCTGTGCTTAAAATGTAAAAATTACTTGTTGCTTTGATAGTGTCACCAGTTTCTTTAATCTAAGTGTGTCAACAGCTGTAAAACCTCAATGAGAAACATAAATTATATAAATATTTATAACAGAAATCAGTGGCTGAGGATATAAAAACACAAATGTAAACTGCAATAAACTTAATTACTGACAGAAGATATTTTCCACACCAAGGTTGAAATTAAACACATGTGATAAACACTCCCACTATACAAACATACTAGCACACTAGCATTAACGTCAATGCGCTAAACACACTTCCAAATACACACCAAACCGTTTTCCACATTGCTGCGGTGGTAAAGCTAGCATGTCATCCAGATGGAGTTTAAACTGTTTCATTTAAAGCAGCAGATTCTGTTCTAAAAGTAGAGTATTTGGGTTTGGTCCCGCGGGCACAGTAAATACAAAGCCAGCTGGACGCAAGGGGAAAATCACTAATGATTTAATCCATTAGTTTCTTTGGTTCGTGTCCAAAATAAGCAAGCAAGCTCACTTGAAAAATGTTACCCGAAAGTATTTTATTTTTACCACATACTCAAAGACAATTGTAAAGGGATTGAAAGGAGGAGGCGAGAACCGGCTTGACAATATAAATAATATTTGAAGAAAAGACAAACACACAAAGGTGTCGGACAGCTGCCCGAAAATCTCTCTATCCCACACTGCAGGTTCCAGTCGGCCTATATCCCTCTCTGAGGCTTGATTAGCCTGATTAGGGGCCGGGTGTGAAGCATCATGATGTCCCCATAATGTAAGCAAAACCTGACTTACACACATAGACAAAATAAGTACCTCATTGGGGTTAACTGAATTACATTTACATTAAAATTATATTTTATGTTTTCTCTTGCCTGTTTTCCTCATCAATCAGTCGATTAAACTTGCTGCACTGACATCACTGATTAAATTTACTGTGATTCTAAAGCAAGCCCTCTGGAGACACACACACACACACACACACACACACACACACACGCTAAAATACCCCTCAATAATGTCTATTTATGGCATACACTGTGACAAGCTTGTGTCATTCACACACACACACACGCACACACACACACACACACACACACACACACACACACACACACACACACACACACACACTTCCCCCTATGGCAGGAAGATGTACCACTCCCTGACTCTGGAACTGTGAGCTTGTCAGGTGAATTTAAGTGTGATGCCGTGACAACTCAGTAGTCATTAGAAGCTCTCTCTTTCTGTCACCATCATAAATGACTAGTAAAAATGGAGGATTATGGGTACCAGAGTGCCCTGGGCTCAGTGTCTGCCCGTTGTGATACACTACAGTCATCATTATTCAGATTTTCAAGTAGAGTTTGTGGCTGCTGCAGCTATGACATTAATCAAAGTACTTGCCATGGTTATATTTTTTGGATATGGAAATGCCCTGTTTTATTTATTTATCTTTTAGGACATAAATCATGAGAATGCCATGGTATTCTTTAAAGCAGTGTTTCCCAACCTGATTTCTGGCATGGCACAGCCACATAAGCTAACCAATAGTTTTCCTTTTCAATAACTTCAATAAAATGTTTTCTGTCCGTGTTTAGTTGTGATGTTTGAAATTTGGCTATAAAAAAAAAACAACAACAAGTCACATACAGTGCTTGCGCTAGACTTTCTCATCGGCCGTCATATTGACGGACAGGGTTGTAAAATTCCGTCTTAATCTATTATTAACCGTAATTTTAGTTTTCATATTTGAATGATAATAAGACATTTAATAGCTTTTATTTTTGTTCACATTTTCATTTTTAATCATGAACTTACAGGGCGAGCAGATTATATATTTATTTATTTATGAAGAGAACAGCTGAATAACAGAGACACGAAGCAGATGAATGATTTTTCCCCGCAGTGACAGCGGAGGACACTAAAACACGACATATGAACAACACAATATTAAAAAAAAAAATACGATTAAAATATGAACAAAACTCAATTGAAAACTTCCTCCTGGTCCGCATTGACTTAAACTTGCCTGTGCGTAATCAAATGCATCAAGAGACACTGATGCTGAGGTGACTGTCATTAGATTTTGTGTCTTTGGCTCGGACAGACTATTCTCATGGCAGTTTTAATTTTGTTCTGGAGGCTGAACCCAGCGTCAAGCGCCACATCGCCCTCCACATGACAAGAGCTGCAGAAAGCTCCTGTTGAAGCCATCAGTGTTATTTCATTTACATAAAAACATTTATAAAAAAAATTATATATACACTCACCTAAAGGATTATTAGGAACACCTGTTCAATTTCTCATTAATGCAATTATCTAATCAACCAATCACATGGCAGTTGCTTCAATGCATTTAGGGGTGTGGTCCTGGTCAAGACAATCTCCTGAACTCCAAACTGAATGTCAGAATGGGAAAGAAAGGTGATTTAAGCAATTTTGAGCGTGGCATGGTTGTTGGTGCCAGACGGGCCGGTCTGAGTATTTCACAATCTGCTCAGTTACTGGGATTTTCACGCACAGCCATTTCTAGGGTTTACAAAGAATGGTGTGAAAAGGAAAAACATCCAGTATGCGGCAGTCCTGTGGGCTGAAAATGCCTTGTTGATGCTAGAGGTCAGAGGAGAATGGGCCGACTGATTCAAGCTCATAGAAGAGCAACTTTGCCTGAAATAACCACTCGTTACAACCGAGGTATGCAGCAAAGCATTTGTGAAGCCACAAAACGCACAACCTTGAGGCGGATGGGCTACAACAGCAGAAGACCCCACCGGGTACCACTCATCTCCACTACAAATAGGAAAAAGAGGCTACAATTTGCAAGAGCTCACCAAAATTGGACAGTTGAAGACTGGAAAAATGTTGCCTGGTCTGAGTCTCGATTTCTGTTGAGACATTCAGATGGTAGAGTCAGAATTTGGCGTAAACAGAATGAGAACATGGATCCATCATGCCTTGTTACCACTGTGCAGGCTGGTGGTGGTGGTGGTGTAATGGTGTGGGGGATGTTTTCTTGGCACACTTTAGGACCCTTAGTGCCAATTGGGCATCGTTTAAATGCCACGGCCTACCTGAGCATTGTTTCTGACCATGTCCATCCCTTTATGGCCACCATGTACCCATCCTCTGATGGCTACTTCCAGCAGGATAATGCACCATGTCACAAAGCTTGAATCATTTCAAATTGGTTTCTTGAACATGACAATGAGTTCACTGTACTAAAATGGCCCCCACAGTCACCAGATCTCAACTCAATAGAGCATCTTTGGGATGTGGTAGAACAGGAGCTTCGTGCCCTGGATGTGCATCCCACAAATCTCCATCAACTGCAAGATGCTATCCTATCAATATGGGCCAACATTTCTAAAGAATGCTTTCAGCACCTTGTTGAATCAATGCCACGTAGAATTAAGGCAGTTCTGAAGGCGAAAGGGGTCAAACACAGTATTAGTATGGTGTTCCTAATAATCCTTTAGGTGAGTGTGTATATATATATATATATATATATATATATATATACACATTTTATGAAATACCTATGAAAAAAATATGAATTGGAATAATACTTCTGGATCCAAGACGGCTGAAAAAGTCGGTGGGCACTGTTGCGCTCTATAGTGCTCCTTGTGACAACATTGAGAATGCTACATATACTTGTGTTGTATTAATTGACACATTGGGCTCTATTTTCATGAGTGCGTAAAGCACAGCACTATGTGCTACGACTGTGAACAAAATCATATCCAATTTTCATTAATTGTAATTGTAAGTGCAATTTTTGTGCCAGCACAAAGCGCAAGTGGGCGTGGGTGGGAGCGTTTGCAGTACTGTTGGTATGGGCACGCAAACTGTGGGTGTATTGTATGTAAATGAATTGGGGTGAAGCTCAATTTGCTATTTTCCTGAGAAACATGTCATTGCAATAAGACGTTTCAATACCAATTGTTAACTCAACTAAGTTCAAAATCCCCAAAAAGCCCAAATTCAGTTCAAAATCAATGTCAACTCAATACTAGCCATGATTTGTGTGTCAGTGGATGCAAATGATTAATAATACTTACATTCTCTGAAATTTTATGGAGCTTACATCCATATCCTGAACCACATCTTCCTTCTAAAAGGTGAGTGTCCCATTTAACAAGGATGCACAAAATAATGTAAATTCATAATTGTATTCTTCCAATCCATTGCGTACAGTCCATTTATACTACCAACTTCTTATGAATGTGCTGTCTTTGTTTATATCACTGGTGCTTGACAGGGAATGGACTGTATTATAGGACCGAGGCGGTGCCGGAGAAGAACCTCCATTGACCCGATTAGCTCCTTGCACGCACGATTTCGCCAAACCCACTTGCGAAAATACCAACACTTCATGGCCATGCCCAATGACTTAGCGCTTATGAGTGAAGGCATTGGACTGCGCTTAATGCTTGCGAGCTTAAAATATTGACCATATTCTCCTTTCACACCTTAATATGCAGAGACAACTATAAGCAAGCCATTTTCTCGAAAACTGTAAAAACATTGTATCTGTGGGGCTATAGCAAAGTCAACGAAATGGGAAAAATCCCACACACTATTCCGGCTAGCAAAAAAGTATCAAAATTTATTAAGCAACGTTTCGTTCACTCAACCTTCGTCAAGCATGCTATAAAAATTCCTCTATTTGTTTTGAGAGGCCCATCCAACCCAACACAACAACATTGACTCAACCAATGGCATGAGTTGGGGCAGGACTATCTGTTTGATCAGTGTCTGAAATTAACTTATATATTAAGGGGCAATATTTGCCCCCTGGATTTATTTTCAGGGGACTTTTTTTATCTTTATAGGGACATATTATTTCTAACCATTTAAAAGAAACTGTCTCATCATTTTATTGATGATCCATTCATAAAAATCATACAAATTATTAACACAAATTGAGAATGTATTACCCTAAGAATGCAATATTAAAGTATTTTCTTTGTTTTACTATAAATTCTCCTCCCTGCCCAGTAGGTGGCGATATACAGGAAGAATGCAAATCGACAAAAACAAAAGAAGATAGGTGAACAATAGAGATTGATATAAAAAAAGTACTTAATTATTGATCTGTTTCTTACCCACACTTGAATCGCTTCTGAAGATGTACATTTAAACACTGGAGTCGTGTGGATTACTTTTAAACTGCCTTTATGTGCTTTTGGAGCTTCAAAATGTTGGTCACCATTCACTTGCACTGTAAGGACCTACAGAGCTCAAATACATATATTTTTAATCTTTGTTTGTGTTCAGCAGAAGACAGAAAGTCATACACATCTAGGATGGCATGAGAGTGAGTAAATGATAAGAGAATTTTAATTTTGGGTGAACTGTCCCTTTAAATCAAGGTCAGTGAATATTTTGTGTGGTGCTAGTGGTAAAGAACCTTCACATACTGTGGACACAAATATTAAAAAAGCTCTCACAGCTCAAATAGGGAAATAGCCAACATAATATATCTGGATTATATGAATGAATGATTTTCTAGATTTTTCTAGATGTTGTCATTAAAACTATTTTATTAACGTCATGATGCATGTTTTATTATGCATCATCATTATTGACAAAATAAAAAAACTCTTCATCAACAAACATTTTCATCAGTAATTTCATTGACAAGATTCACACTGACAGCAGTAATACAGCACCTCATCTCGGGTTACTGTACACAGCACCTCTGTACAGCATGTTCGGCAACAACCTGAAAACAGACCCGACTAGGGAGGAGAGAAAAGCACACAGTGTGGATGGAGACAGCCAGAGAAAATCAGTGTTTCAAACAGACACCTCTTTTATAGGACAGAAGCTGACAAATATGTTTTTATTCCAAAGAGGCATTTCACATCAATAAAACATTATTTACTTTACAATTCATTTTTTAACCTCTGAGGACGTTCCCTCTAGACCTTTTGAGGACAGTTCTGTCAGATTTAGCTGACTTCAGGGGGACAATTTTGTTCCAAAATATAGCTAAACAAACACACATGCTCTGTTTGTACTTTTTTCACCTGACCCTCTATGCCTCCTGAAAACAACGGCACTAAAGATGGCAGAGAGTGTTTTCAGGTTTGCTTTTGGCACTTGTGGTTCTGTTGATGCCACAGGTCATCACAAACTTTAAATCATCATAGAGAGAGAGAGAGATGAAGAACAAAGACTCGATTCACATCAACAACAAACAACAGTACTGACAGGGAGAAGCAGTAACTCACAGACAGTCAAACGCCTGTGCACTGCACAAACAACCACATGCAATACAGACTCCAAATTCAGAGCTATTTTCAAATCATTTGGGTGATTATTTTTAGTGGTGTTTGCTAAGGAAAGCGTCACTTTTACTGTTACTCATACTGAGGGTTATGCATTTGAATAAACTATCCCCAAGTATTAAATGTCAGAATCATTGTGTAACTCATCCCACACCATTTGTTGGATGATACCTCAAATTGTGTGGCTTGTTGAGGAAAGGTTCTGCTATTACTTTCTATGCAATTAAACACACACTTTTTGCCTGGTGGGTAATAAAATGGTGAAGAAACCCCATAAATTTATCAGCTATAAAGACTCTTGGGACAACCAATACATTTGCCTCGGGTTTTCCTTCTTGCCTTCTGTTTTCCTAATTCATCTGGGCAGACTTCGAACCCTCCGACAGACGTTACACGTTACATATCCATCTACATTTATAAGCTTATTTGAATGCAATTACAATATGCAGCAGCTCAACTGACTGCACTTGTGATGTGATGTAAAGGACCTGCGTACGAGTCCTGAAGACCGTCAACATTTGAGCCAAAAGTGTCATAGAAGCACCACAAAATGACGTGGCTGCTTTAGCAATTGCGTTTTTCACCTTGCATTTGCAAGGTGAGGTTTAAGTGTTTAAGGCTTCTTCTTCTTCTTTCGGCTGCTACTTTTAGGGGTCGCCACAGCGGACCATCCGTTGTAAGCATATTTGGCACAGGTTTTACGCCGGATGCCCTTCCTGACGCAATCCCCAGTGGCTGGGGGACTCTCACTGACACCTACGGGGCAATTTAGAGTCTCCAATTCACTTAAATGGCATGTTTTTGGACTTGTGGGGGAAACCAGAACACCTGGAGGAAACCCACACAAAGATGGGGAGAACATGCAAACTCCACACTGAAAGGCCCAGTTAAGCCAGGACTAGAACCCAGGACCTTCTTGCTGTGAGGCTTAAAACTCAATAGAGCATCAACCATAAAAAAACGTATCTGTTTGGGAGAATATTTAACTCGCTTTTAACATCAAACAGTGGACATTTCACTCTAAATTGCTACAATATGTGTAATGAACCATATAATATCATTTTGTAAAAAATGTACCACAGTCATGAGAATTTTATGAGATCAGGCTGCTGTGTAAATACATTTTGCAGGACCAATTTTGTAATTTTCATAAATGTTCTAAGTGAGCTATGTGTTGTGTCTACATATCAAATTGAAACTGTTATTTCAAAAGAGCAAATAAATCCTGTTTTATTACATGACCCATATAAGCCAACCAAGCTCTCCTTACAGAGCCCACAAATGCCAGCACGCCACAAACATTAAACTTTCCTTTATAACCCACAATTTATTCCAGATACACACACAGACACAGACACAGACACAGACACACACACACACACACACACACACACACACACACACACACACACACACACACACACACACACACACACACACTCACACACACTCACACACACACACAAAATGTCACTGCTTAATATTAATGGTGGTTGATAAGGCAAGAATGATTATAACTATTGATTAAACTGAGGGCTAATGATTTGAACAAAATTAGAAAACTTAAAAATCTAGTAATAGTCTGTTTTATATCATAATTCTAAGCAGGATATGGTGAAATTATAAAATGTTATGTGACTTGGCTCTTGCAAAAAGGTATGACTTTTATTCCCATATAGAGCAACCAATCAACAAACAGAATTTAAAATCAATAAAATACAGTCATCAGATTTTAGCCTCTTTACCAACACTTTATTTTAGAAATTAAACATCTGTAAACAAAATTGGTTTCTCATTCCATATTTATTTACTGTATGTAATCAGTGCTTTCAATCGATGACAATTTTTAATCGCAATTAATCTGCAGATTTTTCATAGTTAATCGCGATTAATCGCAGATTTCAAAAGTGCTGAAACTTGACTCTATACTTCTTTTCTTGTGGAAATGCATTTAGTCCCTTCTTAGAAAAGAAAACAATATGTAACAATAATGATTCATATTTTCCAAACAAAGAGCATTCCACAGTAAAAAGACAAAAATTTACTAAAATTTAACCAATTCATGTAACATTAAAAGTTACACAAAGTGTAAGTGGAAGGATGACTAATTGAAATAACTAGTAGTCTGCATATTCATTGCAATGGGCATAAAATCTCTTAAACCCTCATCCTCCACAATATTAATAGTGGCTATCCACTTTGCTACAGCAATCGTGAAGCTGCATTTACATGATTCACGGCACTTTGAACTCAGTATATGAAATAAGAGCAAGATTTGAATGCTAGTCGGGCATTTCTGTGGCATTCTCGTGCCATTCTGTCCCATTCTCAAATGGCATATTTGCAGACAACCCTGTTGACACATAAGAGTGATTTGTGTGAGGCACTAATTGAGAGCAATGAGCCGTCTGCAGAGGATAGACCAGCTTCTGTAATGATAATCACTTATTAATCACTGTAGTGTGTCATTTGAACTGGGAGGTATCTAAATAAAATTTCCTCTCAGGTTGCCCACACCTCCCACAGATAAACACGAAAAAACCAATACCCTCCTCCCTATGCTATCTCACATGCTCTGCCCAAGATAAACCCACACAGTACAAAAACCCTGCAATATCAGGCATCACAATGGCCTGTCTTGCTGTCTACTCCCTATGTAGGTAGTTACCTTCTAAGGCAGCATCCAAACCATCTTCGAATTGTGAATTCGCCACAATTGTTTGCCAGAAGTTTGCAGCTCTTCGCCAATAGTGGTGAACCTCTTGCAAACCTTTAAAAACAATGGACAATTTGCCGCAAGTTTGCAACAAAGCTCATTTGCATATGAAAATTATCAGTGGTGCATTTGCGGTAAGTTTGCGGGCGAGATTAATTAAAGAGGAATATGTCTAGACAATGACATAACTTCTGGGAGTGTGTACTTCAGAAATGAGTGCACATTACAAATCCCTTATGTCGATTATCTCCATGGTTTCTTTCAGTCTGTTTAGCATCAATGTGCCGTGACATGATGTTTGACCTAGTAAAGATTCAGAGGAGAAACCTGCCCAAACTAAACCATAAATCTGCTTCTCAGGTCTCAAAATCCTACTTGCAATTCATTGTTAGAGCCAAAACAACCCACAGCCCTCCATAAACTCAATCCATTTGTTCATTCCCCTATTTTTGGCCCAGATCTTGTTATTGAGCTATTGAACGTGCAGTTTCCACCTCTTGGACAACAGATCAGAGAGACAGCAACCTCAGCAGACTCGACTCGCAGACCTACTGACAGCGGTCTCTCATAAACCCACTCAGGATGTCTGGGTACCACCCACAGTGAGCCAAAGAGCACAGTCTCAGCAGTCTGAACAGGCAGCTAGTGCTAATATTCATGACAGCTTATTGACACTGTATAAACAATTCAGGAATTGACAGCACTGACACTTTGCACACAACACAGTTATGGTGACACACATCCAGTGGCCTCCAAGAAGTATTTAGACACTTCAGCGACACTTAAAATGTTATTTGAATACACTGTCTGCATTGTTTTAGTGCCAGATGCACTAAAGAAATTATGTAAATAAGGCAACAGTGCAAACATGGTAGTAAAATCCAATCTGGTCTCATAGGACCAACGACTGGCTGACGACCTGAATGTGTTTTACTGCAGATTTGAAAGGCCCGATTTCACACCCCACATGCACTCGGACCTTCATTTCACACAACCATTAACACCTCCTGCAACCCCCCTCCTCCCCCCTCCTGCTACACTACCTGCACTCAAGATCTGTGAGGACGATGTGTGCCGTGTCTTTCGGAAGCAAAGGTCAAGGAAGGCTCCAGGACCAGATGGCATCTCACCAGCTTGCCTTCGTTCCTGTGCTAACCAACTGGCCCCCATCTTCACTCAGATCTTCAATAGATTACTGGAGCAGTGTGAAGTCCTATGCTGCTTCAAACGCTCCGTTATTATCCCCGTCCCTAAGAAACCTAAAATCACAGGACTTAATGACTACAGACCTGTCGCCCTGACATCTGTGGTCATGAAGTCATTTGAGAGACTGGTGTTGGCCCACCTGAAGGACATAACTGGACCCGTTCTGGACCCCCTTCAATTTGCTTATCGAGCAAACAGGTCTGTGGATGATACAGTCAACATGGGTTGCATCATATCCTGCAACATCTGGACAGACCGGGGACATACGTAAGGATCCTTTTTGTGGACTTCAGCTCGGCTTTCAACACCATCATCCCAGCTATCCTCCGGATAAAGTTAAACAAACTCCCTGTTCCTATGCATATCTGTTAGTGGATTGCCAGTTTTCTGAAGGACAGGCAGCAGCTTGTGAGACAGGGAATTTTCACTTCCAGCACCTGTACAATCAGCACTGGTGCCCCCCAGGGATGTGTGCTCTCCCCACTACTCTTTTCCCTCTACACCAATGACTGCATCACCAAGGACCCATCTGTCAAGCTCCTGAAGTTTGCAGATGACACCACTGTCATCGGCCTCATCCGAGATGACGATGAGTCTGCATACAGAAAGAAGGTTGAACGGCTGGCTCACTGGTGCAATCAAGAACCTGGAGCTGAACACGCTCATAATGGTGGAGATGATTGTGGACTTTAGGAGGAACACCCCAACACTAACCCCTCTTCCACCACCATTCTAAACAGCACTGTGGTAGCAGTGGAGTCATTCCGGTTCCTGGGCACTACCATCTCACAGGACCTGACGTGGGAGATACACATCGACTCCATTGTGAAAAAGGCCCAGCAGAGGTTGTACTTCCTTCGCCAGCTGAGAAAGTTCAACCTGCCACCAGTGCTGCTGAAACAGTTCTACTCAGCAGTCATTGGGTCTGTCCTCTGCACTTCAATAACTGTCTGGTTTGGTGCAGCTACGAAATCAGACATCAGAAGACTACAAAGGACAGTTCGGTCTGCTGAGAGGATTATTGGTTGCCCCCTGCCCCCCCTTCAAGAACTATACACTTCCAGAGTGAGGAAAAAGGCTGGTAAAATCACTCTGGACACCACTCACCCAGCCCACTACCTTTTGAACTGTTGCCTTCTGGCCGGTGCTTCAGAGCTCTGAACACCAGAACCGTCAGACACAAGAACAGTTTTTTCCCTCTGGCCATCCATCTAATGAACAATTAAATTGCCCCATTGAGCAATAATTATGTGCAATACACAGTTTAATTTTAATTTATATTCTCCAACATATCCACTTCTGCCATTACTTACATTGCTCTGTACATAATATACTGTTTTTGTTCTTTATATAACAGATTGTATTAAATTTGCACTACGTGAGTGTATGTACGTATATGTATAATTCTTTATTTTGTGTTCTTTTTTGTTTTTAATTACCTATGTCTTGCTGCTGTTTTTGGTATTGTTTGTATTGTTGTAGACTGCAAGCTCCTGTCACCAAGACAAATTCTTTGTATGTGTAAGCATACTTGGCAATAAAGCTGATTCTGATTCTGATTCTAGAATCATGTTATTACAGTAAACCAACATTTGCTAAATGATTTTTACGTTGCTCGTTGTACGTATCGATGCACTTTCCTGGTAAAATGAACATAAGACACACTACAACAACCACTTCTATTTACTTTCACACAAATCATGAGTACAATGGCAGACTATCAGTTCATAAAGTAATGCTAATGCTAAGTGAATTTGTTTCTATATCTCTTGTTTTATCAAAGCAGAAATGTTTTTGAAACAGGCTCTTTCAGAGCAGAATATGTTTCCAGTGTTGACACTTTTATGTCTTAGGGGGTTTAAATCTTTCAGTAGAGCATTCTGTTTGACATTCATGTTTTATAGACTGTCCACGAACTGTGTACAACACAACGTTTAAAATGCTGTAGCCCATTCACAGAAAAAAATTCCCCTAGGAAAAGCAACATTCTTGACTTTCATGGTGATTTATATAAGAAAAAACCTAATTAGGTGGCTTACTTTGGTTTCTTCTTTGTCCATCTCTTCAAAGGTCAAGAGAGCTTCAACTCCAAGAGTTTGGCCATTCAGGCCCAGAAGAAGATCTTGAGTAAAATGGCGACCATGGCAGTGGCTAACCTCCTCACGGACGACATCAGTAGCGAAATTCTGGACGAGCTTTACAAGGCCAGTCGTGAGTATACCAAGAGCAAGAAGGAAGCCCACAAGATCATCAAAGACATCATCAAGATCGCGCTGAAGATTGGCATCCTCTACCGGAACCACCAGTTCAGCTCAGAGGAGATGGAGACCGTTGAGCGTTTCAAAAAAAAGATGAACCAGGCGGCCATGACGGTTGTTAGCTTTTATGAGGTGGAGTACACATTTGACCGTGGCATTTTATCTGAGCTTTTGATGGAATGTAGGGACCTTCTCCATGAGTTGGTGGAGCATCACTTGACGACACGCTCCCACGGGCGGATCGACCATGTTTTCAACCATTTCGCAGATGTGGATTTCCTAACTGAGTTGTATGGCCCGTCTGAAGAGTACAGACTAAACCTGAGGAAGATCTGTGATGGGGTAAACAAACTCCTGGATGATGGCGTACTTTAACCAAACCTCCAGTTTGTGGTTTCTCAGACTCCATCAGGCTGTCGGGATTTGAACTGACAGAAACATGTGTTGTTATTTCTATGAGAAATCTAGGGTGTCGTGGCAACTTGATGATGTGATTGTAACTAGGGCTGGGCAATATTTTAAATATACACACTGGTTCTTATTTCTAAAGCTGCCTTTTCACTGTCTCCGACAACTTTACAAAAATTAAGAGTACATGCAAACTTTCAGCAAATATGCCACTGATTATTTCAACATGCAAATTAGCTTTGCGGCAAACTTGCGGCAAATTGTCCATTGTTGCAAAACGTTGACAAGTTTGCCATGAACTCTCAGTTTTTGAAAGGGCATTCACATACGTTTATAACATTTGTTAGCAATGGACTGTATTCGTTGCAAGGGAGAAGGCACTCGTGGATCGCCTTGTCAAGTACCCAGTTCCTATATATTTGCAAAGTAAATTATTATTATCATAATCATACAATTTTCCAAAGAAGCAGGCATTTAGAATAAAGTTTAGGACAAAAACCATTGATAGTTTTTAATGAAAAACATCATATCAGTTCGAGCGTTGCATATGGTCTAGTCGCACAAAGTTGAAATATTTAAATACATCCAAAGCTCAAATCCAATCTGAAAATTGTGCATCCACAGATGGTCGGAAATCTACGCAGACCCTGTGGGACTCTCCATTGGAAATGAATGAATGATCTTCTGTCAGATGCAGTGAAAAGGTGGCTTAATAATTGCGTATAAGTTGCGTTCTTACGTTAATTAAAAATACTTTGTCTAAGACAAATATTCCACCAGTTTAAAAAACGTTTCAGACACACTTAAAATTGTTCTTACCTTTGTTCTGTACCATCTGTAATGGTTTTGATGGAGATACAAAATTGTGAATATTCCGACGATTTTAACGTGCTTTATTTTCAGCCGTTAAGTTTCTAACATTGTCTTGTTAGACTAGGTCTCGAAACTCACTAGCATGAGAGCATTACGACTTTAGCATTAAACTTCAGTAGTAAAAACACTCGTTCGTTGTTAGGTTTGATTCCTTTGGTTCAATTATTTTTCAATGAATTGACTCATAACTCTGAATCAGTGATATGTTTGTGCCATCACTTGAAAATGTTCAAGGAAGTCTCTCTGTGGGACATTTGATCTATTTAAATGTTATACTAAAGAGTTAAGCAAGCTTAACAGCATCTCTGATTTCAACTTTAGTATGAAATCCCTGAAAAGTATGTTCCCTGAAGTCTCCACACAGCATTTTCATCAAAAGCTTAAACATATTGAGATTTGCCATTATTTGTTTAGTTATATCACCCAGCCCTGATTGAAAGCCAGCGTGTAAGGATGATCGCCCTGGTGCAAATTGAAGTCAAATCCTGGTTTGTATTTCCAACATACCAGATGATTGTCTGAGGAAAATCCTTTAAAGTGCAAAGCCTGAATGAATCCGTGTCCCGTAAAACTGCCCTTTGTGTAGAACTTCAGGAATGTTTTAAATTACAAGCTCCTTTAAATGCACTGTATGAAATTCAACCTACCTATCCTTTTAGAATGATCTAGCAATGCCACCTTAGCTTATTTCAATGTGCGTACAAGAACCAATGAGGATGTTTAATTAATAGTTCGCCCAAAAATAAATGTACTCACTTTCACGTCATTCATAAACTGTATGACTTTCTTCTGAGGAACACAAATGGAGATGTTTGGCAGGAGCTCTGAAATAATGAAGGTGAAAGGGGACAGGGGCTTCTAAGCTCCAGTAAACACCCTCAATGTATCCAATAATTCATTTTGCATTATTTATGTCAAACCTTGTGCATTGTGTCAATGCCTCATATTTGAATCTGAACATAAATGCGAATGAGATTTGAGAGCTGCATCGGCATAACAGCTTTAGATACATAAACTTTTTGATTGAGTTTGACAAAAATATATGACTTAATCCAATCAAACACTTTGATAGGATAGAAAAAAGAACCTCAGAGATTCTGCCAAACATCTCCTTTGGTGTTCCACAGAAGAATGAACGTGAGTTCGGAACTAGTAATTAATGACAGAAGTTTCTTTTTTGAGTGAACTATTCCTATAATATTACAAAAGCTTTGAGAGCTGATCAAATAAATGGCACAAACCTTTGTAGAACAGAGTGTGAGTGAAAAGAATAAGATGAAGTGCAGCAGAAAGATTGTAAATAAACTTAGGGGTTTTGGTCTTCTGTCTTTTGCCTTTGTAATGACTCTGTCACAGCAGCTCCCATGATCCTGTGCTAGGTCTATCCAGAGCCTGATGCTTTAGCATGTAAATGTGTGTGTAGAGAGAAATGTGATTATTCCACAAGTCTGTTGAGTGTAGCACGATTATCATTAAACATTCCACATGGACTTCTTTAAGTGTCCCTTTGTTATTTCAACATCATTTAATTAGTCTCTGTTTGATTGACTGTGAGTTTGATAGGTCTGTGCTGATGAGCCAATTCAAATGTAATGTATAATCCAGATTCTAAATTCTAACTGATTAGGGTTGTTAAAGGGGTCATGAAATGCTCTTTATATATATATATATACTCTGTTCAAACGTTTGGGGTCACTTGACTGAAATGTTTCTCTTGATCTTAAAAATCTTTTGATCTGAAGGCGTACGCTTAAATGTTGAAATTAGTTTTGTAGACAAAAATATAATTGTGCCAGCATATTAATTTATTTCATTATGAAACTAAAATGTAATTTTAAAAAAAGGTTTTGAAATTGATGACTTGGACCAAATAATAAATAAAAGCAGCGAATAAGTGCCCAACATAGATGGGAACTCTTCAATACTGTTTAAAAAGCATCCCAGGGTGAAACCTCAAGAAGTTGCTTGAGAAAATGTCAAGAGTTCATGTCTGCAAATTCTACTTTGAAGATGCTAAAATATAACACAGTTTTTATTTATTTTCGATTTTGTTTAGTCTCAACATAATTCCCATAGTTCCATTTATGTTATTCCATAGTTTTGATGACTTTACTATTATTCTAAAATGTGAATTAAAATAATAAAGAAGAATGAGTAAGTGACCCCAAACCTTTGAACGGCAGTGTATATATATATATATATATATATATATATATATATATATATATATATATATATATATATATATATATAGTTTTATTATCTTCCCTGAGGTCCATTGATAATGTTAGTAACGTTTTATTTTTTTGCAATACAACAATTATTATATAGTAATATATGATAATTTTCCACCCTGTCTCTGGCCCTCTGTCTGAAACGCTCAGTTTTGGCATAAGCGCCTACTTAAATCTTCAGCATAAACGCCCACTGTTCTGATTGGCTTACAGCGTGCAGCCCCTCAAATACAGCCATATTTATAAACTCAATCTGAACAAGAATGAACAAGCTCAACAACATTATAAAACTCAATTTCAGAGTCCACATCTAATGCACATCCAACACATTGCATTTGAATATTTTAAACTGTTCATCAAGCACAACAGTTAACACTCACAGTTAACACTCACAATGTATACACCGGACGCGAGAGTCACGTCGCATCACTTGGCATTTCAAGTCACTCCGTGAAGATTATATCAAGCAATATGAATCGTATTATGTTGTATTTGGGCTTGTTTTCATCATGAGTATCTGCAACAAAAAAAACTAAATATCTTATGCAATGTTTCTTCTAAAAAAAGATAAAGAATGTTTCTTGTTTTAAGGATTTTTTTTACAGGAAAATACTACAACAACTGGACCTTCTTTATATTAGGTGTACTTTAGAATTTGATACAGTGTACTTATTATGTAAATACTAGGGCTGTCAATCAATTCTACATTTTTAATCAAATGAATTACATGCTATGCTGATCAAATTAATCGCATACATAAATATTTGCTGAGAAAAAGACCTCAGATAACGTTAATTCAAGATATAATGATTAAATAATTATAAATAGCGAGTTTCACTTACTGCCCCCTGGAGAAAACAGATGGTACTACAAAATTGAATTGCTCAGACATATGGAATATTCCTTATTATGATCTGGGGACATGATTAATTGCGCCAATTTTTTTAACATGTTATTTTTCATAGAATGAATTGCACTGAATTAACACGTTTTAAATCAACAGCCCCAATAAATACTTGTTGCATTTTACTTACATTTAAAGTACTTGCATTTAATTACATCTGTAATTACACTGTAAGTATGCAAACCTTACCCTTACATCTAACCCAACCCTTAACCTAACCACTAACCCTAACCCGTGCCTGGGCAAGAAATTGCATTTTATCTTAGCATAAAGCTAATATTCACATGACAATTTACACAATGTTAACTATTTCTGCTTCCAACCCCACAGAGTGTACACAACCACAACTTTTTCTGAACATACTGCATGTGGATTCTCTCTCTTTCTGCATTTTGAAAGGGATAAATCAGCCTCCGAAGGACTCTCACGGGGAGAACAATCATGATAGCCATGCTGGGAAATCACTTCAAACAGAATATCAAATAAAAATGACTTAAAAGGTGTATTCCAAAAAAACTTTATTTGTGAGCCTCACACCTTTCAGCCCTCCACAGCTCTCACAGTGGATGGTAAAGTCTTCGAAGGAAATAGGGCATAGGGATGATCACTTCTGAATGACCACTTTTAGGCAGCATTCCCCTTCACTTTTAACATGCACTTGCTAACTTCACTAAGCACTTCCCGTCAGGGGAATCCCCGCCGCCATTTTGGAAATCCGTACTACTTCATTACGTGGGTGAGGGAAGTTTCGGTTAAAAGACCCTCAACCCCTTGTTTTGATCGAGGGAGCTAGCCTACACAGATGTACATTTCAGGAAGCTCCATACCCCACAATGTAACTCAGTTGTGACATCACAGCAGATCACAATTCACCCCCCACCCCACACAACTTTAGTGAATAATATAATGGAAATTTGTTTACATATGTTGGTGAAGTTAGGCCAATTAAGCAGTTTAGAAGAGTTATACTGAGAGTTAACCTCATAATAATTGACGCTACCAGACATAGCCTATGTGTTCATTGCAATGTTACCATTTTCATTTGTGGAAAACTTGCTAAATCTTTACTAACAATTTATTCTTATATAAAATGTTTTTTTGCATATCAAGATTTATCTATACACAAGCCTCTGAAATTACAACTAAACTTTACCTAAATAATTATACATGTATACATTTATTAGTTTTCTTGTTGGCAAAGTCACCATAACATTTCTGAAATGTTGTTCAGTCTATCCTGAGACATTTCTGCTGTCAGGTAGTTTTAGAAAGTTTTAGAAACTTAAATTAGGGCTGGCCTGGGTATTGTTACAGGTTTCCAGATTCAAATATATATTTTTTCATCATATTGGTCACATTGTAGCTCTTGAAAAATGGTCAAACTCATTATATTCCATCAATAAATATCTTGAAACTGCATTTATTATTTTGCATACATATATTTGTTACATGTTTGTTGTTTACTGTTATGCTGGGTGTGGAGGCAGGACAAGACGGACAAGAGGTGCGGATCCAGACGCGTTTTTTATTGAGATAAACACATAAGAACTAAAAGGTAAACACAAAGGAAAGTCCACGATGGGAAAACAGGAAACTTAAGCACAACGAAACAGATTTAAACACGATGAAACAAAACTCAAACAAAACTAAGAACTCGGGTAGGGAACACAGGCTTGACAACATTCCAGAAACAAACATTCGCAAACAACGACCGACAGAGAGTGAACAAACAGACAGGGTTTAATTACACAGACAAAGTGGAGACTGAACGAGACACAGGTGAAAACAATGATGAGTGCAGGCAGTGGGGGAGGCAGGGAATTGTGGGAAATGTAGTTTAACACACGGACAGTGAGACTCAGGGCGGACAACAGGGAAAACATGACATGGACCGGGATCGGTGACGGGTGAGATGGAAAATACAGAGCGGACAACAAGGAAACGTGAAATAAACGTGATAGTGAAACCGAGAACAAAGGGCAGACAACACAGGAACGTAACATAACCCCCCCTAAAAGGACCGGATTCCAGATGGTCTTATAGCAAAAAGAAACCCCACAAAGAAGAACAAAAACAAAAGATCCAAGGAGTGAGGGGGTAGACCCGGGGGAACACAGACAGATGAAAGGGAACACAAGGGACACAGAGACCATCCAAGGAGGCACAAGGGACAAATAGGCAGTCCATGGGAGCACAAGGGGCAATTAGACAGTCTACGGGGATACAAGGGGCAATTAGGCAGTCCATGGGGGCACAAGGGGCAATTAGGCAGTCCGTGGGGGCACAAAGGGAAATCAGACAGTCCACGGGGCCAATTAGGCAGTCCCTGGGGGCACACAGGGACAGGTTTAGGAGGCCAGGGAGGTATCGACCGGGCAGGGACAGGTTTCGGTGGTCTGGGAGGTGTTGACCGGGCAGGGACAGGTTTCGATGGCCCGGGGGCTGGCCAGAAGGCAAAGGCCGGTTCAGGGGGCCTGGGAGGAGGCCACAGGACAGAGGCCGGTTTTGGTGGCCTGGGAGATGGCCGTGGGGCAAGGACCGGTTCAGGGGACCTGGGAGGAGTGGCCACTGGGGAGGCCGGCGGAACCACGTGAAGCGGAGCCAAGGAGGACCTCTGAGGCGGAGCCGAGGGAGGCTCGGGAGGCGAAGCCGTGGGAGGTGATGACTTAGAAGGCTCAGAAGGCGGAGCTGAGGGAGGCTCAGGAGGTGGAGCTGAAGGAGGCTCAGGAGGCGGAGCCGAGGTAGGCGGCGCCGTAGGAGGCTTTAGGAGCAGAGACCTGGAAGGCTCTGGAGTCTCTGGGGACAGAGCCGTAGGAGGCTCTGGAGGCGGAGCCGTAGGAGGCTCGGGAGGCAGAGCCGTAGGAGGCTCGGGAGGCTCTGAGGGCGGAGCCGTCGGAGGCTCGGGTGGCTCGAGTTGCGGAGCCGTAGGAGGTTCTGGAGGCAGAGACGTAGGAGGCTTAAGAGGCTCTGGAGGCAGAGCCGAGGGAGGCTCGGGGAGAAGAGCCGCAGGAGGCTGAGCCGAAGGAGGCTCGGGAGGCGGAGCCGTAGGAGGTTCTGGAGGCGGAGCCGTAGGAGGCTTAAGAGGCTCTGGAGGTGGAGCCGTAGGAGGCTCTGGAGGCTCGAGAGGCGTAGCCATAGAAGGCGAGGGAGGTGGCGCCGTAGGAGGTTTCGGAAGGCTCGAGGGGCGGAGCCCTGGAAGGCTCTAGAGACTTGAGGGGCGGAGCCCTGGAAGGCTCGAGAGGCTCGAGAGGTGGAGCTCTGGAAAGCTCGAGAGGCGGAGCTCTGGAAAGCTTGGAAGGCGAAGCTCTGGAAAGCTCGGGAGGCTCAGAAGGCGGAGCTCTAGGAAGCTTGGAAGGCGGAGCTCTGGGGAGCTCAGAAGGCGGAGCTCTGGAAAGCTTGGAAGGCGGAGCTCTAGGGAGCTCGGAAGGCGGAGCTCTGGAGAGCTCGGAAGGCGGAGCTCTGGAAAGCTCGGAAGACGGAGCTCTGGAAAGCTCGGAAGGCGGAGCTCTGGAAAGCTCGGAAGGCGGAGCTCTGGAAAGCTCGGAAGGCTCGGAAGGCGGAGCTCTAGGAAGCTCGGAAGGCAAGGCTCTGGAAAGCTCGGAAGGTGGAGCTCTGGAAAGCTCGGAAGGTGTTGGCTCTTGGACGGTCTTGGCTGCTGGCGCTGGCTCTTGGACGGTCATGGCTACAGGCGCTGGCTCAGGGACGGTCGAAGCTACAGGCGCTGGCTCACTGCTGGCGGAGGCGACACGCGCTGGTTCCCTGACGGCTGAGGCGACAGGCGCTGGCTCACTGACATCGTGGAATAGTGGCTCTGGCTGGGTGACCATGGCTGACGAGGACTCGGGCTCGCTGACCATGGCTGACGAGGGCTCAGGCTCGTAGACCGGGGCAGGCGTGGGCCGGAAGGCGGAAGCCCGTCTTCTCTCCCTCCTCTGGGCAGACGAAGTGGGCCGCGCTGGCTCATGGAAGATGACTGGCGTGAGGGTGACCTCGTTGACAGGTGGAACTGGTGTGACAGGAAGCGCCATGGGTGACTGGAGAGTCACCACTGAGGGAGGCGAGGTAGGATCCTCCTCAGCGACGCCCACGGTTATCGGCCAGCCGCAAACCCGCAACGTCATCTCCACGAAGCTGCATAGAGTCCACTCATGCGTTGCTGGTGGCAACCGCTCCCTCAATGAGGCGTTTAGGTTGCCCCTGAAGTAGACCACCAGGGCAGAGTCCGGGAAGTCAGATACGCTAGCCAGCTTGAGGAAGTCGCCAATGTGGTTCACCGCTGGTCGGTCCCCTTGTTGTAAACACATCAGCCGAAAGTTGGCCTGTTGGACCGCTGGATCCATTTTCTTGGTCGGTCATTCTGTTATGCTGGGTGTGGAGGCAGGACAAGACGGACAAGAGGTGCGGATCCAGACGTGGTTTTTATTGAGATAAACACATAAGAACTAAAAGGTAAGGATGGCTGGCGCGAAACAGACGTTCCGAAGCTTTGCGAGATCCCGAAGCAAAGATGATTCGAAACACTGATCCGAAGCGTGATTCAAAACACCCACGTCACGTGACAACGGCTAAATGAAGCGTCTAAGTGTTTCATCAGGTGGAGTGCTCCGCCGAATCAGGGTTTCATTGATTGGTCGGTTCGGGAACAAATCACACAATCACACAGTATAAAAGTTTTGTCAACGCATTTTCATATCGTGGGTTTTTGTGAGAGGAGTTTGGTTTTGAGATAGTGGATTTTTGGTGATATAGTGACATTTATAGTGCGATTTGTTTAGTTATATTTAGGATTTAATTTACATTTACACATTGACTTAGAGACACACAGAGTACATATAGTGACACATGAATAGATGCATTGATAGAAATATATATATATATATATATATATAGATTAATAGATAGATACATATATTACAGATACATATAGATTATTAGATAGATAGGCTACATATAAAATAGATAGATAGATAGATAGATAGATAGATAGATAGATAGATAGATAGATAGATAGATAGATAGATAGATAGATAGATAGATAGATAGATAGATAGATAGATAGATAGATAGATAGATAAGAAAGAAATGGAGGCTCCACAGAAGAGATGCCGTACATCTGTGGTGTGGGAGCATTTCCATTTGGAAACCCCAAATAAAGTGAGATGTGTGTATTGTGATCGGCAGCTCACCTACTGCAACAATACATCATCCATGATGCGCCATTTGAGGAGCATTCATCCTGCCATTCTGCAGGGTGCAGAGGATGGTAGTGTTCCCCTGTACCAAGGCCTGCTACTGACACTGCTGGGCCATCTAAGCAAGGTATGCATTGTTTGAAATATAGGCTAATTATAAGTGAAATATAATAACTAAGTGTTGGGCCATTGTTTAGAAAGGCCATGGACTAAGACATGCCTAACATCCCAATCACAACTGCCAATCACTTTAAAAACAAATGTTGTCAATATAATATTATACTTTGTGAATATACATTTTATATGTCTACATATGAGTACCCAATCTACAGCCAAGACATCATTTTGTTTTTTTGTAATTGTTGTATTTCTATAATGCACTTTATCTTTCTCTGCACACTGAGCATAAATATTCATAACATAACTTTGTTTAGGAAGGTTTCAAATGAACCAGTAGACTACTTTCACGGTAGGCTACTATTTTTCCAATATATTTGTCTGAAAGTATGTTTTATCTTCTCTTTTAAAAGGCAGACAGAGGGAATTGGATGAGGCTCTTCTGAACATGGTGGTGAAGGATCTGCAGCCCTTCACCATCGTGGAGGATGAGGGTTTCAGGGCCTTTGTGAACAAGCTTGATCCAAGCTATGTCCTCCCATCCCGAAGGTGCTTAAAACAATGGTCAGCTGAAAGGTACAACACAACCAAGGAGAAGACAATGGAGGACCTACAAAGGCGGAATTTGTTAGCCTTACGGCTGACATGTGGTCTTCCATTAATATGGATGGATATCTTGGTGTAACATGCCATTACATAACACCAGAGGCAACAATGGCAACTGTTTTACTGGGTGTAAGGAGGTTTTACCAAACCCACACAGCCCAGCATCTCATGGAGGCTAAAGCCTTGCTAATGGCTGAGTGGGGAATAACCTCCAAAGTTCACTGCATGGTGACTGACAATGCATCCAACATGATCCTAAGTGCCCAGCTACTCAACCTTCGCCATGTCCCATGTTTTGCTCATAATTTGAATTTGATAGTGAAAAAGGCCCTGGATCAAACCCCAGTCATCAATGAAATTCGCCAGAAAGCCAGAAAGATAGTGGGGTTGTTCAGATCCAGCTGCAAAGCAAAGGACAAGCTTGTGGAGATGCAGAGCTTGATGGGCAGACCAAGTCTGAAAATGATACAGGAGGTTGAAACGAGATGGAACAGCACATTCGACATGCTACAACGCTTGTATGAGCAACGTGAGCCAGTGGCTGCTGCACTTGCCAATTTAAACAGTGATACTGCTCCCCTGACAAGTCTTGAGTATGACATTATTCAACAGGCATTGACACTTCTTCAACCATTCAAACTAGCAACAACAGAGATGTCAGAGGAACAGAGAGTGTCTGCTTCAAAGCTCATACCATTGTACAGGATGTTGTAGCACAAGCTTGCACAGAAAAAAGGAAATGCAACGCAGGAATCAACTGTACAATTAGGTAGGACACTATGACCATACCTGTAATTGGCCATAACTCTCATATTGTTGTCATTATTTTAATTAATATGGTTTTCTCTTGTGTTGGCTCATAGGCTCACATCTACAAGAAGGTCTGCACTCCAGATGTGGAGGGTACGAGACTTTTAGAGCCTTGGCACTGGCTACACTGCTGGACCCAAGGTTTAAAAATGTGGCTTTTGGAAATCCTGCCAAAGCCCTGGATGCTGAAAAGCACATCACACTGGAGTGTGCTTCACTGATGCGTTCAAACACAACTCCTGGTGAGTTTCAGTCTATGTTATCTTATGTAATGTGATTCATGAAATTTATACTTCATATGTGTTGTCAGTTTATGATTTGTTACTAATTGCCGTTTCTTTTAATTCAGAACCACAAATGTCAACATCAGGCCCATCATCAACACCAGTTGAAACACAAGACAGTTTATGGGAACATTTTGACAATCGTATCCGTGAGACCCAGATGATACACAATCCTACAGCTGATGCCACAGTGGAAGTGAAAAAATACCTCAGCGATGCGTTTTTGCCCAGAACTCATGATCCTCTAACTTACTGGAAAGAGAGAGCAGTAATCTTTCCTCATTTGTATGTCCTAGCTAAAAAATATCTTTGTATGCCAGCAACAAGTGTCCCTTGTGAGAGAATTTTTCAAAGGCTGGAGAAATTATCTGTAAAAAAGAAGTAGGCTGAGTCCTTCAACAGCAGAGAAATTAATATTTTTGAATAAAAATCTATAAGAAAGGGAGACATTGTGGCTTGATTTATTTTTATTAATATTCATTTTTCATGACCAAAATCACATTATGCAATGTGAAGAGACTACAGGTTACAAGCTTCATATATTACAAAAATACAATAAAAAAAAAAAAAAACCAACACATTTTTTTATTAGCTCTTTGTAAAGGTTGTTTCAGATCAACACCTGCAAGTGACCACTAGGTGTCACCGTGGAGACGGGTTTCGGATTGATTCGAAGCCTCGAAACAAAATGGCACATTTGCTTCGACTGTTTCATTGCTTCACGAAGCCTCGATCTGCCCATCTCTACTAAAAGGTAAACACAAAGGAAAGTCCATGATGGGAAAACAGGAAACTTAAGCACAACAAAACAGATTTAAACACGATGAAACAAAACTCAAACAAAACTAAGAACTCGGGTAGGGAACACAGACCAGGCTTGACAACATTCCAGAAACAAACATTCGCAAACAACGACCGACAGAGAGTGAACAAACAGACAGGGTTTAAATACACAGACAAAGTGGAGACTGAACGAGACACAGGTGAAAACAATGATGAGTGCAGGCAGTGGGGGAGGCCGGGAATTGTGGGAAATGTAGTTTAACACACGGACAGTGAGACTCAGGGCGGACAACAGGGAAAACATGACATGGATCAGGATCGGTGATGGGTGAGATGGAAAATACGGAGCGGACAACAAGGAAACGTGAAATAAACGTGATAGTGAAACCGAGAACAAAGGGCAGACAACACAGGAACGTAACATTTACATGCATATATTGTTCTATTTACAATGATTTGCATCGATACTCAGAACATGTGCTAAATCGGTACTGTCTCTTTAAATAGACAACGGCATCTGAGCGCAACTACAGTTGATTTTGTTCCTCGCATAATCTTTTAGTGGCATATTGTGAGGAAAATTTCACATGTAACTCATGTGACATAACAGATCATCATAGATAAACATCATCTGATGGTAAATGTTGCACTAAAGGATAATATGTTTATACAGTAGATGCGGCGTGAGTAGCGGCAGATGTTGACAGTTTGGTTTGAATTGTGCACGTCACTTTATTAAGCAAGCATCTGATTGTTGTTCACTGTTTTATAAAAAACATGAAATTATGCAGTTGCTAATAATGTTACCAACCACCTGGTGAATATTTCCCTTTTATTTTCTCACCAAAAGCAATTTTGTCCTCACATGTGGCACATGCAAAATGTGTTCATTTTGGACTGTTTACATGAATATCAAACTAATATTCAAAAAGTAGTTACGTTGAGAGGTATGACTCACTTTTCTACTGTGAAAAACTCACAAATTGTCTGCTACCTCCTGCTCTTTCTCTGCTCCTTTTTCTGTTGAAATGTATGATTTTGGATTCATTTCTGTAGATACATTAACAGATTGGAGCAATGTACAATGTACTACCTGTACTCACACACACATAATTAACATATCTCTACTTACAGGCACTTTTCGCACTACATTTAATCAGGCTCGAGTATCCCTGCTGCTGAAAATACTGCACGTAACCCCACACAAGTAGAAAATTACAGACCAGTCTCTCTCATCCCATTCATGGCAAAAACACTTGAAAGTGCATTTTTCTCTTGAACAGAACAAGCTGTTGGATGACAATCAGCCAGGCTTCAAAAGTGGACACTCTACCGAGTGGAGCCCTGCTGTCTGTCATTGAGACAGGCAAAAGCTGAATCCAGATCATCCATCCTGATTCTGCTGGTTCTTTCTGCAGCCTTTGACACAGTCAACCATCAGATCTTACTCTCCACCCTCACTTCGCTGGGCATCACTGGAACTGTGCTTATCTGGTTTAATTCCTATCTCTCAGGTCAGCCCTTCAAGGTAGCCTGGAGAGGTGAGGTGTCCAAGCCACATCAGCTACTTACTGGGATACCTCAGGGTTCAGTCCTTGGGCCACTTCTCTTCTCAATATACACAACATCACTGGGACCCATCATTCAGGCACATGGTTTTTCTTACCACTTCTACGCCGATGACATGCAGCTCTACTTGTCTTTCCAGCCCACAACACCACAGTAACTGCTCGAATCTCTGCCTGTTTGGCAGACATCTCAGCCTGGATGAAGGAACACCACCTGCAACCCTGCTGTTGAACACAACATCACCATTCAGCTGGGTTCAACTACAGTAACACCTTCCAAAACTGTCAGAAATCTAGGTGTAACTATCAAAAACAAACTAAATTTCACAGACCACATCTCAAAGACTGCAAGATCATGTAGATTTACACTCAACAATATCAGGAAGACAAGACCCTTCCTCTCTGAACATGCCACACAACTGCTTGTTCAGTCACTTGTCATAACTAGACTGGACTACTGTAACGCTCTCATTGCAGGCCTCCCTGCATGTGCAATTAGACCTCTGCAAATGATCCAGAATGCAGCAGCACGTCTGGTCTTTAATGAACCAAAGACAGCACATGTTACACCACTCTTTGTCTCTCTCCTCTGGCTGCTGGTTGATGCTCGTATCAAATTCAAGGCTCTGAAGGTGGCATACAGATCAGTCACTGGGTCTGCTCTAGCATACCTAAAATCATTTCTGCACAGCTACGTGCCCACTAGAAGCCTGCGGTCGGCTAAGTAACATCACCTTTTTGTACCAACACAAAGAGGCACCAAAACACTTTCCCAAACCTTCGGCTTCATCGTACCACCTTCTCAACTCCATCCGTGAAGCTGATTCACTTTCTGTCTTCAACAAACGGCTAAATATTTATATTTAAATTTGGATAAAAGCGTCTGCCAAATTAATAAATGTAAATGTACATCATGATGTGTACTCATTTTAGACTACATGCTGGCTGATGGACCAGACCACTTTCACTTCTGATAAGGGGTAGGGGTGGCTAACTTGGGAGGAGACAAGGCCTATTACAAGGGAAATTTTCACAAGTGGAAAACAGACTCTTGCCACCTTTAATTCAAAACAATAGCATGTTATTACTGTATGTATATAATAAATGATAATATAATGGAATATCAATGTAGACTTTCTGTGGTCCCCCCTCCAGTGAGGGCCCCTGTTACTCAAGTCCATCATTACCCACAATCCGACGTCCCTGCACAACAAAACAAATAGTATAAATGCACCTTTAAAAGGTACTCAATAGATTGAAGGTCCACTTAAGGGTACTACCCAAGTGACAACCCTTAGTAATGAATGTACTACTGAACTACATGGTGGAAGAACTGTTTATTCTGACTATTATTATGAGTAAATATAACTTTTGTAAATGATTTATTGAACAATAGTATCTTTTATCATATTGCTGTTGCTGCTATTTTATTAAAGCAGCTAAGTAATTTACCCATAGTGAAAGCACTGTAACGTACAGCCTCGTATGACTTATAGTTTCAGTAGAGTAATTCAAGTAAACACATCCAAGTGAATAACTCTACAAGACATTCTACATGCCCTGGAAAAGTGAGAATTTAAGTTATGGCACATTAGTCCAGAGGTGTCTGAAGAAAGTGAGGCTTATTAACACTCTCACTCTTTTGACCAGCCTCACCTTAAAGGCTTAAAGGATGGGACACCGACAGCTATATTTGACCCAACAGCAAACCCACAACCCATCAGTAAGTGTTGTTACTAATTTCAAATGCCTTAAAGGCACAGCAGCAAAATCCAACCTGTTTAATTCTAAAGGGGAGTTCAAACTGACAGCAATCTGCAGAGATAAAGTGACCAGAAGACTTTTGTTTTCCACTAAAATTGGAAATTTGAGGCAACAAACCGAAAACATGGAGCAAAGCCTTGTTAATTTGAGAAATGTCTCACCATTAGCAAATCATATCTGTCAGAAATGTAAAACCTTTAACATAATGTTGTTAAAAACTGTTCCTCCTTTTGAAATACTTAAATATGAAAACAATAACAACATTTGAGGGAATGTAACACTGCTAAACCACCATAGTACAATGCGTTGTTGGAGAAATTAACTAGCTAGTCACGACTGTTTCCTGAAACTGTACTATGTCGCACATACATCGTTCGAACCATGTTGGTTCAACAAGCTGTCATTAATGACATTACACAGGGGGTGGAGCAATAACTTCCAATATAAATTATTATACTTCATTTACAGGTACACCAGGAAGCTATTTAATGCACGAAAGCTGCTGAAGACACGGAAGCTGCGTGAACTATGTATTGTAAATGTGACAGTACATTGTGCTGCAATAGTGGGGTTTCCCTTTACATCAGACTTTGGGATTCCCCCGACGCACTTCACCACATACGCACATGCGCACTCTTCAAAATCATATAAGAAATTAACTTATTCATTAACATGGACAGATAATAAGTTCTCTGACAGAAGCTGTGTGTTAAAGCGCTTTCTCTCAACAGTCTTTAATCCCTTAAACAGCTGCATTCGCTTTTATGTAACGTTTGAACAACGCTTTCTTCAAAACCCCGGAATAAGCAGTTTTCCTAAGTGCGTGTAAACACACCTGATAGAATTAATATATATATATATATATTATATTGAGGGTGGCCTGGGTAGCTCAGCGAGTAAATTCGCTAACTACCACCCCTGGAGTCGTGAGTTCGAATCCAGGGTGTACTGAGTGACTCCAGCCAGGTCTCCTAAGCAACCAAATTGGCCTGGTTGCTAGGGAGAGTAGAGTTACATGGGGTAACCTCCTTGTGGTTGCTATAATGTGGTTCGTTCTCGGTGGGGTGCATGATGATTTGTGTGTGGATGCCGTGGAGAATAGCATGAAGCCTCCACACAGGCTATGTCTCTGTTTTCTTAAATGTATTTAGTAAAAATTACTAACAGCACTCAAACTGCAAGGACAGTCCTCGAGATCTCAACGGGGATAAAACAAAATTGAGACTCTACTACAACATCAATTCTCTTCGAACTAAAACCTTTTAATAATCAGTCCTAACTTTTAATCATTACACCATGTACAGGTATCACCAGCACTTTTGACATATAATTATTACAGACATGTTAATTCTTGATATCAGCAATGGAATTACTACTAGTGAAAAACATTCTTGAAAGCCTTTTAAGATCTCTTTAATTACTCCATTTCGAGATCTAACATGTTGAACCACATTTACTGATATAAAATATTAGCATTTTAATTCCTTTGTTGATCTTATGAATTAGCATTTTAACTTGTGAAAATTGAATTATTGATATCTATAAAGCATATCCTGCATGTGAATAAATGTTGAAAGGGCTTGTGATAAACCAGGCACAATGCAATAAACCAACAAGAGATAAAAGATATTCCTTCCATGTAAATCTGGAAAAAAAATAACCAAAAAATCCAGCCACTACCACAAGAAGCGACAAGACCATTTGGCATCATGTTACAATAAGGTTCCATTTGTTAACATTTGTTAACGCATTAGTTATAATGAACTAACAATGAACAATATAATGTACGTATATATATTTTAAAGCATTTATTCATCTTTGTATGTTATTAATAAAAATACATTTGTTCATTGTTAGTTCATGTTAGTTCATAGTGCATTATCTACTGTTAACATACACAACTTTTCATTTTAAGATGTATTAGTATATACCGTAAATTAACATTAACTCAGATTAATAAATGCTTTGTAAATTATTGTTAGTTCATGTTAACTAATGTAATTAACTAATGTAAACAAATGAAACCTTAATGTAAAGTGTGATTTTTTTGATCATTGCACAAATGTTGTAGTGAAGTAAATATAGCAGAAAAGATTAAGTACTTTCTATATTGAATGCTAGTTTAAGCTTGAACTTAAAAAAATTAAGTAAATTCTACATTCAAACATGTAAAAATGAATGACATAAATGCATATTATATAGTATGGTTTGTTATCTTTACAGTGTGTCATCATATATCAATCCTAAAGTAGAAAACATTGTCATGTTTATTTGCTCATTTGAGTGATTATCACTGGTAAATAATAAGTACATTTTACTGAAATTTTCGAAGCTGGTATTCCCAGAATGCAATAGGCTTGAATAATTAATAGACTTGCATGGTTTCACTGTTTGCATTAAACTTCCTTGTGGGAGGTCTCTACAATATGTCATGCGGAACATGATTAAGGAAAGTTCAATATGTGACATGTTTAAATAATATGCTTGTTTAAATGTTACTATTTATTTAGGTAGCATGTCTTAGTTACTGTATTTACTCAAATGTTTCAGTTAAATTTACTCACTAACTTTAATCAATATTATGTCATAAAATTAAGTACATTTTACCCACTGTTATACTATTGAGATTTACTCAAACCAAAACAACTGGCAAAAGCTCTTTTTTCTGTTGAACCAGTCAAGCGTATAAATGCAAATACACCTGCATTGCTTTTAGGATTTATTTAGGCATGGTATATAAACAAATTATTTATTTGCATAAAACAAACCACCATGGGAGAGCTTTAGCATTTGTTGACTATGAGCTTGTTGGCCTCGGATGGCTATTCACTTTCATTGATCCACTTCCTCGGTGTAACCCTGATTTTTGCCTTTTTTTTTTTTTTTTAAAGAAAAGGAGGGACAAGGCAAAATATTTTTTGTGGTATTCAACATTGTGCCACAAATGCTGTTGATAAAACTTAACATGTGATAAACACGGAATATTCCACGACTGGTTACATCAGCAACTCAATGAATGGTTTCTGGTCACATTGTCTCTGCTAGTATGAACGGCCCTTTACACTGTGTTCTATCCAGACATAACACTATAAAATGAACAACACAAGATAAAAGGTATCTCTTTCATGTTAATCAGATTTTTCCCTCTTACCATCCGCAACCAGGATAAGTGATGTAACATTACATTCTTTCGATAGTTTAGCACAGTTAGGACACTGTGTTAGTCCTTTACCACCCGATTCCCACACATCTCTCAGCCCTTTTGTGTTTGTTAATAGATAAATATTTAAAATATGAAAATATTTATATAAGTTGGTTATGTTTAAAATAATTAATAGTGTAGTTCTCTCGGCTGTGTTTAATGCATTTTACCATGTTTAAATCCATTTGGCAAAATCCCTAAACTTTTCCCTCCAAATAAGTGCAAGTGCAGAATTTGTGCGGTGCTCCTAATGAGCAATAACACAATGGATTTTAACAGCTCCAGTGGGCGGGATCTCCCACGCAGAGGCATCACAGATCAAGAATGTGCAACTGGGAGCCCAAATTTAGCTGCAGCAGCATCAGACAGCACTGTGTCGGGTCACACATAAATAATATACAGTGGATATAAAAAGTCTACACACCCCTGTTAAAACTGCAGGTTTCTGTGATGTAAAAAATGAAACAAAGAATTTTTGCACCTTTAATATAAAAATTACAACATATGCAATACCACTGAAAACCAAAGTGACACATTTCAGAGAAAAAAAAATTAAAACTTAGAATAACCTAACTGCATAAGTGTGAACACCCCTGAACTTAAACCTAGTTGAGGCACCCTTTGATTTTATTACAGCACTAAGTCTGTTTGGATAAGAGTCTATTAGCTTGGCACATCTTGACTTGGGAATATTTTCCCATTTTTTCTTTGCCAAAACATTTTTGCAAGGGCATCTCCTGTGTACGGCCCTCTTCAGGTCCCTCCACAGATTTTCTATAGAATTCATGTCTGGGCTCTGGCTGGGCCATTCCAAAACATTCATTTTTATTTTGCTGAAGCCAAACTTTTGTTGATTTGGATGTGTGCTTTGGATCATTGTCATGCTGAAAGGTGAAAGATCTCTTTAAGACACCAGAAGGTTCTGTACCAAAATTGACTGGTACTTGGAGCGAATCATGATTCCCTCCACCTTCACTAAAGCCCCAGTTCCAGCTGAAGAAAAGCAGCCCCAAAGCATGATGCTGCCACCACCATGCTTCACCGTGGGTGTGGTGTTCCTTTGCTGATGTGCTGTGTTGTTTTTGCGCCAAAACATACAGTTTAAAAATTTGGGCAAAAAATGCAATCTTTGTCATATCTCTTTGTTGTCCATGGCTCTTGTAGTAGCATGCAAACAAGATGTCAGAAAAATCCTACATGAATGGCTGAGATTTATTTGGAGTTAATCAGAGTCACTTCAGGTGAAGACAGGTGTGTACTATTTCACATGAACTTGATGATTGGTTGATTCTGAACACAGCCACTTATCCAGTTATAAAAGGATGTGCACACTTATGCAGTAAAGTTATTCTAAGTTTTTCTCTCTCTGAAATGTGTCACTTTGGTTTTCAGTGGCATTGCATAGGTTGTAATTTTTACATTAAAGGTGCAAAAAGTCTGATATGATTTATCTTTGTTTCATTTTTGATATCACAAAAACCTGCTGTCTTAACAGGGTAGACTTTTTATATCCACTGTAATAGTATCATTAGAGAACAGAGAAAGAAATGACAAGCTGTTAAGCATTGACAGGCTACAGATCAACCCACACACAACAGGGGGATCTTAGTAAGACGAATGACAAAGCGCTTGTAAAGACCTAGAATGATCAAAGCTGTGGTTTTAAAACCCTCAGGAAGAAGGAGCCTTTCTGTGGAACAACTTTGGGGATTCAGATTCTTTTAAGTGTATCAGTTCATTTGAACGGATTGTTTCACTGATTTGATTCATTTGAGCCATCACACAAAAGTGTGCCCAAAAGTACAAGGCATTTTTCATGGTTTTTAAATAAAAATGTATTTATCAAAGTTATACAATATTTGAGTAAATACTGATATCACTGTAGGGTTGTGGCAAACAAGCCTCTTGTTCACCGGGAAAGGAGGAAGCAGGAATCGGATTCACAGTTAACAAGACTTTAATTATAACATAAAACACTGAACTGGAACACAACAACAGACGTCGACAAGACACACGCACACACGTGTGTGTGTGTGTGTGTGTGTGTGTGTGTGTGTGTGTGTCTCTCTCTCTTTCACTGGCATCCCTGGCTCCTCCTCTTATCTCTCTCCCACTGATTGGGCTACTTAGCACCAGGTGTGCACCCTCACGGCCTGGCCACGCCCTCCTCCTCATCACAAGGGCTATATAAAGAAGGTGCAGGTAAGTTACTGAAAAAGTAATCTACTAAAAATTACTTTATGTTGTAATCAGGTTACTTTTATGATTACTTCTTAGAAAAAGTTATCACATAACTAGTTTCTTTCTAAAATACTTTTCACTGTTTCTCCCATACAATGACTTAATAGCGGATGGTAGCACTTCCAACTCTCACCAAAAATGCAAAGACATGTACATATGAACATAATTAATTTCACATGTATTAAACACGTATAGAACACGTGTAATGTATTAATTATGTACTAAATTGAAATGTCTGTAACTGCAATCTGATAACAATTTAGATTGTGTGTTATACTACTTTTTGGACTAAAATAGTAATGAGATTACAGTAACTAATTACTTTGTAGTAGATGAGGGGGTTGCTCATCTACTGCTGCTCATCAGGGGCGATTTTAGGATTGAAATCTTTGATGAGATCTTAAATCTTAGGGTGCTCAGCCCCAATCTGTTGGTCTTTTATTTTTGTTTCTTTCAGTAGTCAGTCTTTACAGGTAAGTTACCAAAGCAGTCACGCTGCGAACAAGAGCTCACAATGGGTGCTCACAGATTTGCATGCTGATTGCCTTGACACAGATTTTTAGGGGGCTGATATTGAATTTTGGGAGCGCTGAATCCCCCCTAAATAGAGTCTAGAAATGCCTTTGCTGCTCATTTACCAGTTACAGTACCTGTTGTTTTCAGATTATGACCTCCTGTCATTAGCATTAAAGACTCAACTATTTCTATAAATAGTAACAAATAAACACCTTTTCTGTCTATTCTAGGACACATCCACACTATCTTTTTCTCTCTGTTTTGGCCTTCCATCCACATTGAGCATTTTCGAAGATGCTCTCCCAGGTGGATATATTAGAAAATGTATCTTTGCGATGTATTGTGGACTGGGAAAACGGAGATATCTGAGGCCACGTCAACACCAACATGTTTTCATTTGAAATCACATCTTTTTCCCAACGTTTTAGCATTTCATCCACACTGAGAAAACGTAGCTTTTTGAAAACGCTCCCAAAGTGGATACATTTGAGGCCGTCTTCGCCTAGAAGTGTGGACGTGAAAGACGGACATATTTGAAAACGATGATGTATTTGTTGTCATATGACGCAGCCATGTGATCCATTCAACCCAATACATTCAAGATGTATATGTCCATGTTGTAGCGGCGCTGTTGTGCCTGATATTCACTTTGAAAGCCTTGTTAAAAATAAATGTTACTTTGTACAACCTACACATTGCATTCATTCAAAGGCGATGGGAAGTTTACTCTGAATTGCTGTCCGCCAACACAGCACGAGGACAATAAAATTTCAGACCATACATGGAACAGCGATTTTTGTCGCTTGCACAGTAAGGGGATTTAAGTGTTCTCATACGTTTCAGAGTGGACGAGAAACTTCTGTAAAGCTGTTTTCAAATGTATCTGGATGAAAGTGGGTGTAGACTTATTTGATTTTGGTGGACACAAATTATTTACAATAAATAATTATAATAACCAATAATGTTTTTAATATACAGTGCAGTCTATATACCAACGTGTCACTTTTGGCAATTTAAGCACTGTGAATTTCGATAGAAAGTAAAATCTCTTGAAAAAAAATGTACACTCTCACTGAATTTTTTTTATTTGTCTGCTAACATTGTTCAACAGTGCATTTACATGAATTATCGATTTATACATAGATTTATGTATTTTTTTCTGAAAGTAATGAAAATTCCCACCAAAGTGTCAATTCTATCAGGAAGACTCGCCGACTTGAGTGAAATACATGATGACATTTATATGATGAATATAATACAGAAATGTGATGTCTCTCTTTGGCGTAAGCCCCGTCTGGCGGTCTGAAGAAGTTGTACTTGGAACCGTCATATCCTGCCAGAGATAGGAGGCAGGGGTGAGGAGCCTACCCCCGTGCAGGACGGGACACAACTGGTGGTGGTGGGGTGGTGGAGGTAGCCGTGTTAGCACACTGAAACAGCAATGTGATAGACTGTCTAAAATATTTAAACACTGTGTCATAAATGTGATGATCTATTGAGAATAGGAACTTATAAAAATTGTATCATGGCAAAATTTTGGTGTTTAAAAATATATATGATTTATCATCACATAAAATAATTATATTTTGGAACAGAATGTTTAGAATGTATTTGATATGATATTTTCAAGCACGCAAATCACTTAATAGCAGATTTTCCTGTTAGTGCACGAAACACAAATGTTCCTCTTTTCATTGAATGATGTGTTCTTCTGCCACTCGACCCTGAAATATGTTTCATAGCTATATTTTTCTACCTGCTTGAAAACAAGATTGTTTCCACTACAGTTTTGCTCTCCAAAAAAGTTCTCCCTAACAATCCTGTAATTCATTAGAGATTCACTGCCCTCAAAAAACTATGAATCTCAAAAGACCGTTGATAAATTGGACATGACTTCTGTGAAACTCCAAACCTCTGAGTGGCAGTCAGAATTGCTTTTGAAAGCTGATTTTAGCTCCTCTGTCTAATCCATAGTTACCCTCAACTTACATAGCATGCCTCTATATTTGAATATCTTTGAATAAAAGGAAAATGGCTCAATAATTATACCCATGAGAGAGGCGAGGTTGGGATGGTAAGAGAGTCGTTCACTCTGCTTTTAATCTTTTTATTTATAACACTAATTAACTAACTCTCACAGACCACCCACCTCTGCTCCATGACTCACTAAATGAACACACCAGCCAGCCAGAAACACACATACATAGACAGACTCTTGGTTTACACAAATCAACACAGAGCATGAATAACATTTCTAAACCATCTATTTACAGATTTATATCTTTATACAAATGCATTCATGACATTCACACAATCATATTGCTACAAGAATATGTGAACTTTACAACTCTAAATCTTTTCTCCACTCTAAAGTGCTACAAATTGTTCTTCTGGCAGGAAAATAGTTGCTTAAAATATCCATACATACAGTGTGAAGTCCCAAACAGAGGAGACATTCGCTCAGCAAACATCATATGATATGCTCAGAGTGTCACATGGCAGGTTAACATTCTGTATGTGATGAATAACTCATCTGAGATCATTTCATAATCAATAAACAGTCCGTGAAGCTCCTGATATAGTCATGAGAAGCACTGAAAGGCACTAAATAAACCCTAATCTGTCTTTTATTGTTTTATTTCTGGCTAACAATGTTGCACTATGTGTGTTAACATGATGTTAGTATGATAAAATAATTGTATCTGTGTAAAATTGTATATAAAAAATGTGAAACCCTATAACCCCGTTATTGGATATAACTTTAATTTAATTTATAAGTTTAGCAAGTGATTTTATCACACTACAAACATGCCATATTCTTGGCTGCTTTCCTGAGTTTCACTCCAGCTGTCTATACAAACTTCTAGATGTTATTCAAAAGTGAATCTCCATTAAACTGCCACAGGTTTAGAAGACTTGGATCATTCTGGAAGGCTTCCCACCTACTTATAAAAGAGGTGCTGCCAGCATACTGTACAAAAGACTGACTTTAAAATAGTCATTCCTGATAACCGCATAGTCACATTTTAGCTTCCAGGGAAGTAATATTTAAATGTGAAGTACAAAGGATGCAGTATCTTTCAAAAACATTTCTATTAATGACACTGAGCTGAGAGAAATACACCCTCTGCTGGACACTACAATAACAGCCAAGGAAAAGCAAATACTAAGACTACATGGGACGTGAAGGACATGTCCACTGTACTCTTTAAAAAGGTGATTTGGTCCTCTGCACATTTTCAAGATAAACCCATATGGAGTACAAATGGTGGATCTGTATACAGTATTCTATGTGTTTTGTTATTTTGGGCTGATTGAGCGACCATCCAGCCAATCACAGGTGAGTTTCATGAGCCGAAACAAACCTTGTACGTAATAGGCCGTCAGTCAGACAGTCTAATCAATGAGCCTCTGTTCATTTAAGTACAAATTACAAGTAATGTAATTGTGCACATGCTCAATAATTTATTCAGTCTTTTATTGTCATGTTTAAAACAAAAGCAAGTGCTCCACAAGATGCCCTTTATTTTTGCAGATAATTTGGCGAAATGTAAAATTTTGCAATACTTGAATCTTTAAAATACTACAAATATAAAAAGTATATAACACATATATATTAATATAAAACTTCTACCATACTTATATATTTATATATACTTTAAAATATTAATACTGCACTGTGAGTGTTTGGGTTTTCAGTTTAAATTAAAATGAACATTCTGTAACCATTTACTCACCCTTGTGTCGCTCCAAACCTGTACGACTTTTTATGATATTTGGCAGAATTTCTATGCTGATTTAATTATTTTATTTTTTTCATATCACAAAAGTAGATGGGTTTCGGTGATTTTAAACTCCTCCCAAAAGTAGTCCAGATCATTTATAATGAATAACTAAATAAATGTCCATCTGTTCCTCACATAAAACTATTGTATGGCATCAGAAGTCTTTGAATATAGTGCATGAGTTTAATGGACTACTCTTTTTTTTCTTCTTGATAAGTCAAGTCTCCATCTACTTTCATTGTATTGCAAAACACTTAGCTTATATATTCTGCTAAAATGTTCCATATTTGGAGAACTACTCCTTTAAATATTGCATGTGGTCATTCTGCAGTATCATTTAATGTACACTCACCTAAAGGATTATTAGGAACACCTGTTCAATTTCTTATTAATGCAATTATCTAATCAACCAATCACATGGCAGTTGCTTCAATGCATTTAGGGGTGTGGTCCTGGTCAAGACAATCTCCTGAACTCCAAACTGAATGTCAGAATGGGAAAGAAAGGTGATTTAAGCAATTTTGAGCGTGGCATGGTTGTTGGTGCCAGACGGGCCGGTCTGAGTATTTCACAATCTGCTCAGTTACTGGGATTTTCACGCACAACCATTTCTAGGGTTTACAAAGAATGGTGTGAAAAGGAAAAACATCCAGTATGCGGCAGTCCTGTGGGCTGAAAATGCCTTGTTGATGCTAGAGGTCAGAGGAGAATGGGCCGACTGATTCAAGCTGATAGAAGAGCAACTTTGCCTGAAATAACCACTCGTTACAACCGAGGTATGCAGCAAAGCATTTGTGAAGCCACAACACGCACAACCTTGAGGCAGATGGGCTACAACAGCAGAAGACCCCACCGGGTACCACTCATCTCCACTACAAATAGGAAAAAGAGGCTACAATTTGCAAGAGCTCACCAAAATTGGACAGTTGAAGACTGGAAAAATGTTGCCTGGTCTGATGAGTCTCGATTTCTGTTGAGACATTCAGGTGGTAGAGTCAGTAATTTGGCGTAAACAGAATGAGAACATGGATCCATCATGCCTTGTTACCACTGTGCAGGCTGGTGGTGGTGGTGTAATGGTGTGGGGATGTTTTCTTGGTACACTTTAGGCCCCTTAGTGCCAATTGGACATCGTTTAAATGCCACGGCCTACCTGAGCATTGTTTCTGACCATGTCCATCCCTTTATGGCCACCATGTACCCATCCTCTGATGGCTACTTCCAGCAGGAAATGCACCATGTCACAAAGCTCGAATCATTTCAAATTGGTTTCTTGAACATGACAATGAGTTCACTGTACTAAAATGGCCCCCACAGTCACCAGATGTCAACCCAATAGAGCATCTTTGGGATGTGGTGGAACGGGAGCTTCGTGCCCTGGATGTGCATCCCACAAATCTCCATCAACTGCAAGATGCTATCCTATCAATATGGGCCAACATTTCTAAAGAATGCTTTCAGCACCTTGTTGAATCAATGCCACGTAGAATTAAGGCAGTTCTGAAGGCGAAAGGGGGTCAAACACAGTATTAGTATGGTGTTCCTAATAATCCTTTAGGTGAGTGTATATATGATAATGTGTAGTTAAAGATACATGTTTGCAAGTTTTGTTTTGTAATAAATGTAATGTAATAATGTAAATGGAGCCTGAAAGGCTCACCAGTATTTGGCCATAGACGCTGTGCTTGAGTCCAACTTCTTCTCACTGTGGAGCTGAAAGCAGCTGTCAGTGAACGCTCGTCCGACACAGATCTCAGTCTTCAGCTCAGCCAGTTTGTGCTGCACCGTCTGAGAGAGAGAGACAGAGAGATAGAATAGCACTTACACGACTGATGATTTTATTAGTCCAAACCTGATTTACAGCTCACTGATTCTACTCAACTATATGTACAAATGAACTACATAATGGAGCTCATTCAATTTCTCCAAGCATCTGTCTCAAACTGTGAACAGGACGGTGGGATACAGTTACGGAGGGTGCGCGTGACCATGACCGTGAGGTTAAATGCGAACTACACAAATTAGAAAATGGATTCTCATTCTGATGAGGAAGAGAACTGAATTAGACTGTTTTTTTTTTATTATTTTTTCTTTTATCAGGATAAACATACATTAAATTGAACTGTAAGTTCTGGTCCTCAAATTTGATTGGCTAAGAGGTGTTCATATAGTGCTGGTATTTAGCATTAAATCACTGTGGCAATTCACTTTGCTTGTCTGCATACGCTGTTGATCACAAAGACTTTCAATGGGGTTAAGGTCAGGACTCTGTGGTGGCCAATCCATGAGTGAAAATTATTCCTCATATTCCCTGAACCACTTTTTCACAATTTGAGCACAATAAGCGCACAGGGCAGTGGCGGCTCAGCGGTTAAAGCCCCAACACCACCAAGACACCACTGTTGGGCCCTTGCGCAAGGCCCTTGACCCTATCTGCTCCAGGGGCGCCATATCATGGCTGACCCTGCACTCTGACCCCAGCTTAGCTGGGATATGTGAAAACTAATACATTTCACAGTATATAAACTGTGTGTATAATGTGTGACCAAAATAAAGGATTCTATAAATCTTGGCATTGTTGTCCTGGAATATGCCCGTTCCATCAGGGAAGAAAAAGTCCATTGATGGGATATCCTGGTCATTCGGTACATTCAGGTAGTCAGCTGATTTCATTTTATTGCCTCACAACATTGCTGAGCCTAGACCTGACCAATTAAAGCAACCCAAAATCATAACACTAATTGATGTTTTTTTTTTTTTGCATACATTTTTATTATGGAGCAGGGAGGAGAATTTGTATTAAAATCAAACTTAAATATCAATCTATTTCTCATCCGCACCTATCATATCACTTCTGAATAAATGTTTTTAACCACTGCAGTCTTCTGGATTACATTTATGCTGCCTTTATGTGCTTTTTAAAGTTTCTAAAATTTGGACCATGTTGACTTTCATTGTATAAACCTATAGAGCTGAAATATTCTTCTAAAACTCTTTGTGCAGAAGAAAGAGAGTCTCTGTTTTTGTAGACTTTGTGATAAGTCTGAGCCCACTTTTCATTATTTTCTTTTTTGGGAACCCAGTAATAAGTTAAGACATTTTTCCATAAGTATATTTTTTGAAACAGTACCATATTTATGTAATACTTTCTTAACTTGTATGCAGTATTGCTATGTGATCTGGTTAAACGTTAAAGCCTTCATTTTGGTGAAAGATTTTATTTTGCCAGATCATTTCTATTTGAGGTTGAGTTGGCAATGGCATTGTAATGCAGAGAATTGCTCTCATCCATCATCATCATCTGTCTGCAAAAAGAGGTTACTTTAGATTTGTATAGAAACTTATGTGAAATAACACAAATGTGCAATTAGCGAATCTAGAACGCTGAAAATATAGTGCCAAAGCTGATTAGCCTCGCTCGTGCATCCAGTATGTGTAATAGACATGCAGCGAGCAGCACATGCAGACTATTAAATATTTTTTATTAAATAGCAGCCCTTGCGGTTTGATAATCGTTATATCACGTTATAACACGTTTTAGATTTTATTTTGATTAATTGGTCAGCCCTTGTCTTTTTCAAAATGCAATCGCAGATATTAATGAATAATCAATAGTAATAATAATAATTTTTTTACTTTTTGAAATTCCAAAAACACTTATTAGCTATACTCTTCTTAATAATTCAACTTTAAATTTAACTTGTCAGTTTATCAATAATTACATGGTTACTAGTACAAATCTTGTAATACAAAATGATACAATTCCTGACATCAACAATAAAAATTTTAATTTGTTCAATGTTCAAAAAATTATAAAAAATGTTAGTTTTGGTATTTACACTATTTGGAAATGCATTTCAAATATTCAAAAAAATAAATAAGTGTAACTCTTGCTGGTTAAAATTACATTACAGATATCTGTGTTAAACTAACATTTTTACTAGTTATAATTTAATTGTTAATATCAGGAATGCACAAGTAACCATTTAATCATTTACTTGAGAGCACGCATCCCGTTTTGAATAAGAAGATAGCTAATAAGTGTATTTAGAATTTTAACCAGCAATAAAAATTTGTATGATATGACCCTTTTCACGTTTACCTGCAAGTGAGCGATGGTTCGGCCAAATGCCTTCCTCAACATCACGTAGTTACATGTGACTTCAAACATGAATTCACAGATGGCCATAGCTGCTATTATAAGATGTTACTGCAGAAAGAGAGAGAGAGAGAGAGAGAGAGAGAGAGAGAGAGAGAGAGAGAGATACAAACTGAAATAGCTCCCTTTTCCTATTATAGTACATTATAATGGGATATCAGCCTGTTTGTTGAGCTGTTCAAATGTGCTAAATCTTTTTGCATATGCAGTATGACATGTTATAGTAACAATGCAATCTGAGTACAAAAGATCTTCTGAAGCACAATGTAATGTGTTACAGCCGTTGTAAACACTTCTACTTTTAGATTGGTCACAGAGTCAACTTGAGAACTACACAAATGCTAACTTGGTAACCAACAGTATGTCTGTGCTTTCGCTCATATACCTGTGGAGGCTCGTTCATTAGGTAATAGAATACTTTATTGGCATTGACCCAACAGAGCCTCAGCCGGCAAACGCACATCCTCAAAAACGTCTCGGCTGTATCCTGTGTGAAAACAATGATTATATCCACTGAATCTCACTAAACCTTTTGACTAATCAATGATATTAAACCATAATGCTTCAATATATCGCACTGAGTTCTCATAAAACCTGACAACGCATATTCATTTTTAGTTTTGAAACACTGTGTATGAAAAGCTTGAGAGAACCTGAGCTTTCCGTCAGATTTTTTCCAGCTTGCGGCGTGTCTGGAAGCCCTTAATGCTGTTGTTAATCAAGAACAGACTTATTCTGTGAGCTGCAGTCACAGTAATTATGATCACCACATCACTCCTGAAAGAAAGAGTGTTGTGAATTAAAAAACAAGATGGAAAATTATAGCAGCCAAAAAGATTCAGAACAAAAAACTACCAATGAACCAACAACTCATCTACAGAAGATTCACTCACAAAAGATTATATATCATGTTCAAACCACTTCCAGTCTAATATTTTAATATTTACAGTATTACGACAGTGACTCATCTGAACGGATTGATGCCGTGAAGCGATAGCCGAGATTAGTTACACTGATATCATTAACTACTTTGAGTTGTTGTTATGACTCAAATGCACAGGTTGAGCCTGAACTAATTTTTACTACAACACATAAAATGGTAATTGTTCTCCATCTGGTTCGCTCATTTCGGTAGTTTTTGTATCGCTTGTTATGGAGACTCGAACCAGGAAACAGTCCAGCGGCAATCAGAATCATCATAGCACCACCCCCGTGGTTGCTCAGGAAAACTGTGGCTCGTAAGTCATGGAATATAGTACGGCTGTCAACAAGGTGGAGAAACAAAATTCAAAATTTTTGCATTGTAGCGATTGTTTATTGAAAAGAACATATCTGGCTATTAACAAATGTGCGTAAAATGATAAAGTCAAAAGACTTATCCAGTTCATATTCTTAAATATGTAGTAAAAAAGTAAAACGAGAAAAGAAACACTTCAATAAACGGTCCTACATTAACTTGGTGTTGCACAGTAGCCTACACTGGTGCCATAGTAAACCATGGACTCAACCTTCATAATACCGGCAGTACCACAGTGTTTTTCATTAACTACAGTTTAAATACACTATGTATGTACCTAATTCTTATGCAGCGAGACACAACCACCAAAGACCTTCACAGTGACGTTCACTCCAAATGCATCCATCTTTTTGAATGTACACATGCGCTAGACGGACGTCTTTGACCATTGTGCAGCATCTCGCTGAGTCTCATGCAGTAACAATGCATTTTTTTAGATGCTGTGTCAATTTAAAAGGAAATTCAACCTTTAAAACGCAGGTGTATCGAGACACGTTTGAAAGGTTTTTACCTTTTTGATTTGTTGGACAGCATCTGTTTTAGCCCGCGAATGTCATTGTCAGTGCTTGGCACATTCAAAATTTGAACGATCATTTCATCATTCGGATGTGCATTTTTATCTTAAATTAAACTACTATTTCAATTTTGACAGCCATAGAATATAGCATGTGTCGCATGGACTACTTTTATGATACTTTTATGGTGTTTTTTTGTCCCTTTTGGATCTCGACAGTGTCCGAAACCATTCACTTTCACTAGGGCTGCATATTGATACAGATTTCCCAATTCAATTCAGATTCATAAGCTCTCGATTCAATTTCGATTCGATATCTATTCATAAAGGGATATTTTATTTAAAATGTCCCTTTTGTTTACAGATGAAAGTAATTATCTCCCAGATAATGCCGTTAATGAAATAGGGGACCTTCTAACTAGGTACATTACAAAAAATAAAAATCAATAGTACCAATAATATTTTATTCGTTTTTCATTATTCTGGTCACATATTGGCTTTTTAAAAATGAACAAATCCTACAAATTATATTTTATACTGTCTCTTTAACAAAACCGTCATTTCTGTAAAAAGCATCTGGAAATGAGCGCATGTTAAGGAGAGAGACTCGAATAGCTATATCTCATTCATTCTATGCGTGATTCGAATTTAATTTGTATTTTTTGTTGTTTTTGATCAACAGCTAATTAGAGAAAAGAAAGAGAATCAAAAGAAACATTATTCAAACATTTACCAGCCAGTTGGCAAATATGTACATTTATATAAAAAATTGGTCAAGGGGTTTAAGAATGAAGTCCATAAGTGAACTTTTCCATTGAGTGATATAGTTTTACTGATTCCGTATTCCTGGGACAAAAAGAAAAGGGACACAGATTTGCTGAATTCAACACTTTAATTCTACTGATTCTACTGAAAATACTGTACAGTTCTCTACATCACTGATGGCGTTTTACATACCTTGCTTCCATTAAGAATCCAGTCAATGCCATCTCTTTTAGCATAAGTCTTCACTCCTTGAAGGTCACTTCAGAGACAAAACAGAACATAATTGGGACAACTAAAAGAACAAATTGTGCACATATAACGAAATGGCTTTGTAGCACAAGTAAAAATTATGCACCGTGGTAGTCAGGGTCTTTTATATTTAAAGTGACATCTAGCTATACAACCATTTGAAGGACTGAAATGTAATTTACTCTTCACTGAGGCTCACATTCCGGCTCCAGGTTCATTCATAGCAATGGCCCTGATGCATTTCCCAGCAGTCGTCTATGGAATATAGTGCTCAATCTGAGCCTTTGAGTGCAGAGAGAAACCCGACCACTGCAGTTAGCATTCATTCTAAAACACATACAGAGCCACACCGCTTCTGCAACATTATAACAGGTGATAGATGAGGTTTATATGTATGTATATGTATGACAGGTAAGGGCGGGCCTACTCACTGCTCCTCCCACACCAATGCAGCAGACAGCAGGTCTCCTCCCACCCTTCCCTGTTCTTCAGGAGTGAATATTTCCAATAATTCCTATTCTCCAGCCTTTTCCCAAAGCTCTCTGCTAAACTCACCCTTCTTCTCCCACCTGTGAACACACATATATATGCTTTAGAGTGTGCCACTTTATGTCTCTATCTCCATTATATTATCAGGACATGTCATTATCAGGATTAGATAATACACACAGGTTAAGTGACTCACTCAGAATGATACAGAATGACTTCCTCCTGAAAGTTGACGGAACAGGTCATGTTCCCCTGAGATAATCTGTTGGATGCCGATGTCCATCAGTCTTTACCATGAATGCTGCATTCTGATCATAATAATACAAATAATAATAACAGCAATAATATATATTATTGTCTCATATTATAAATATAATTTATATTGTAAAAGAGATTAAATAGCTTTGATAAATAACCATTTCATAAAATTAAAATTACCCTTACAAAGAGGTTTTGTGGCTGTACCGTAGTACAGTGAGGTTTTAAGATATTTAAATATATCTTGTTACTTTGATTCTATGTAACAGTTACCATATTTGCCCATCATAGTGTTTACATGGTGATCTTAAAAAAATCATATCAATACTGATATATAGCATAATGAATGGCTACCTTATTCATGTAATAAATACTGTATTTTGAAGGTTGTTCAAAGTAAAATATAAGCTTATTAAACAAAATGGGAATACAAATACGATTTATATGCATATTAAACATGAAATAATCTGAAGTGCCTGTGGAACAAACTGTAGAAAAAACAATAATGTCCCAAAACAAACACTAAACAGCATATGACGTCTCACCTCGGCAGGGACACGAATACACATTTTTCGTGACAGGAGAAAAACTCGAGTGTTTTGAGAGCAAACATGTTGTCGATATGATCAATAATACTGCCCTCTGATTGATTGACAGGTCACAAACAGCAGCGCCCCTGAACTTCACTATATCACTTCCGCCAAAGAATACATGAATACAGCCAAACTAAGAGTCCTTGTTGACGGAGCAGCTAAGTGAACAGTTATGAATTCAAGCACGATTTTTTTAAGAATAATTAGGCTATATACTTATATAATTATATATGGAATTATATAATTATACAAATAATTATTACCTCAATAAAGGGATAGTTCACCCAAAAATGAAAATTCCCTTATCATTTGCTCACTCTCATGTAATCCCAGATGTTTGTGACTTTCTTTCTAAAAGCAGAACACAAAGTTTTTTATTAGAATATTTCAGCTCTGTAGGTCTATACAATGAGTGAATGGTGACCAAATCTTTGAAGCTCCATAAAGCACATAAAGGCAGCATAAAATTGATCCACATGGATCCAATGGTTAAATCCATGTCTTCTGAAGTTATATGACAGGTGTGGGTGAGACACAGATCAATATTTAAGTCCATTGTTACAATGAATTCTACTCCCTGTTCATTCAATTTTCAACTCGCTTTAACTTTCATTTTTACATTCTTGTGTGTTTGGTGATTCTCATTCTATATGCACATGCCTCTATAGTGCAGGGAGGAGATTTTCTAACAAAATTTTACATAAATATTGAACTGTTTCTCACTCCCACCTGTCATATCACTGAAGAAGACTTAGATTTGACCATTATAGTCATATGGATTACTTTTATTCTCTCTTTATGTAGTTTTGGTAACATTTTGTTACCCATTCACTTGCGTTTTATGGACCTACAGAGTTTAAATATACTTCTAAATATCTTGTTTTGTGTTCTGCAGAAGAAAGAAAGTCATACACATCTGGGATGGCATGAGGGTGAGTAAATGATGAGAGATAAGCCATTTTTCATTTTTGAGTGAACTATCCCTTTAAATATACATCTTCAGAAGCCATATTATAAGTTTGGGTAATAAACAGATCAATATTTAAGTCCTTTTTTTTTTTTTTTTACTGTAAATTCTCCCATCTGTCCAGTAGGTGGTCATATGCATGAAGAACTCAAATATGCAATAACAAAAGAAGAAGAATATGAAAGTGAAAGTGGAGATTTCCAGCCTCCCTAAAACCACTACGTGATCAAGACATCATGCTCAGGTCATCTAGAAATGCATTCACAAACACATTCTCAATGTATTCACACAAAAAAGTTTTTCATGAATAAATATAAGAGTATTAAATTCTTAAAGGTACACTCTGTAACTTTAGTTTTTGTGTCATCTTGGACACTGACATCTAGTGGCTTGGATGCAGCATCATTTTAAATCAATAGTTTTCAGTTTCAGATGTCATTGTGGAAATATAGTATTCACAGTCAGCCATTATTACTTTAATCAATGAGTGAAAGTGTCAAATAACAGGACAGTTAATGAGATTAAGTCAGTAGTATTCGTCCTATAAAAATGTCTGTCTTCTCCCGGAAACAAATGACATCAGTGACCTCTACCGGACACTACTGATCATTACATACATACCAATTTTTTTTAATAGTTTTTAATGGATATTTTGAATTATTTATTCATTTCAGTTATTTATTTATAATGTATTGTTGTTTGTTTTTGTTTGCATTTTTACTTATTTTTATTTATTTTTCAGTAAAGTTTTACATTTTAAGTATTATTTTGTTTATACTAGACATTTTCAACAAACCACCCCTTGAAATAGTGTCTAAAGTTTTAGCATTACATTTAATCTGAGTTCAAATGCTTTAAAACGAGAAGCCTGATCTTCTAAAATCAGCAGAGATTGATGCATGAGGCAGTGCATCAGAACATGTGAATCAGAGCGCATGGAAGGAGTGAACAGAATGTGTGTTGTGTTCAGACTCAGAGAAGAGCCGAGCGACCTCTGACCCACTTTCACACAGACATACAGCTGTCTGCTATACAAACACACTCAAACACACTATGACATATACAGTGATATTCACACACACATTGCACATGCATACACAGTCAAATCAAAATGAGGTGATTATTTGATGAATTTCAATAAATATTATAAACGTGTGCATAACGTTGTCATTGCGTGGTCATTCACGTAAATACACTTTTGGACACGTATACGTTTTACATGTTTTAGTGTGTGCAAATAAGTTGATTATTATTATTGAGCAATATTTCTACCAGTAGTTTTTGCCTTTATAAGGGCATATTTTTTACTTAAAATGCACAGGTATGTTAAACACTGAAATTGGATCAGTTATAATTGAAATGATCCTCCCAACCTCCAAACGTTTTGTGACAAGAGGCTTTGGGAAAATAATTGAATCTCTTTTATGAATTGTTATGTACTTCATAATTGTTTTAGATTTAGCTGAAAAGCCTAAATGGCAGTTTCCTGTTGTGACAACTTACCCCCATTATAGTGTCATTTTGTCACAAATCCCAACTTGTTAAATGAACTGTAGGCTCTTTATTCCTGTGGTAAAACATTGTGAATGTTAAAAAGCTTTTTGTTGTCAAGACTCTATGTGCCTTCACAGAAACTGGCTTTAAACATAATTGTAACAAACCTGGGAAATATTCACTTGTGTGATAATTATACAATTATATTGTATAATGTATATTCAAGGATATTTTGTAGAACTTGGGAATAGGCAAACCTATTATAACCTGACAATCTGACATTCTTTGTTTTAGTTTAGACTAGTTCAATGGTCATGATCTCAGCATGCATGCTAAAGGAAGGATGTGCAGTGTTCAAGCTGTTTGACGTCACCTGACACGAGCAGCTCACACGTGTATCCTGCAGAGGGTGATGCAAGCTCTATAACACTCATTTACTGTGAGCACAAATTCACAAAATTGCAAAATAGCAAATAGCAAAATTTTCAATGTCAGTTTGAAGATACTTATAATTGTCATGAATAACATTAACAGACATGCATTGATTCTATAATGCCTAATAGATCATGTTATTATAAGTTGAAAAGCATACTAGAAATTACAGAAAAGTAGAACCAAAATAACTATCCCTCTCAGCACCAGATGCACTTTTCTATAGCATGCATTGTACATATAGCATACAGCATTGTCTATATTAAAATATCTCTCATCATTTAAAAACACTCATGCCATCCCAGATGTGTTTGGCTTTCTTTCTTCTGCTGAACACCAATTAAGATGTTTAGAAGAATATCTCAGCTCTGTTGGTCCTTATAATGCAAGTTAATGGTGACCAGACCTTTGAAGCTCCGAAAGGCACATGAAAGCAGCATAAAAGTAATCTATATGACTCCAATGGTTAAATCCATATCTTCAGAAGCGATATGATATGTGTGGGTGAGAAACAGATCAATATTTAAGTACTTTTTTTACTATAAATCTCCACTTTCACTTTCAAAATGAGAAAGAATGTGAAAGTGGAGATTTATAGTAATAAAAAAAGTACTTACATCTTACTACTTCTGAAGATATGGATTTAACCACTGGAGTCATATGGATTACTTTTATGCTGCCTTCATGTGCCTTTCGGAGCTTCAAAGGTCTAGTCACCATTAACTTGCATTATAAGGACCAACAGAGCTGAGATATTCTTCTAAACATATTAATTGGTGTTCAGCAGAAGAAAGAAAGACAAACACATCTGGTATGGCATGAGTGTGAGTAAATGATGAGAGAGTTTTCATTTTTGGGCGAACTATCCCTTTAAGTTTACAACAAACACCTCGCAGATAATGCGTGATTATTCAAAAACAGGTCCAATCTTTAATTACATTTCCATCGGCATTGGTTTCAAAAAGATATTTTTGTGTGTTTTTTTTTTTTTTTTTTGTTTTGTTTTTGTTTCTCTCATCTGCTCTCTTCAAAGTCCTCCTGCAGCCGTTTATTGCCCCGCAGCTCTTGCTGTTGAATGAATTGAAGAGGTGACGCAGGTTGTTCGGAGTGACGCACATGGGCGGATGAACTATCCTCCTCCTCTTCTTCCTCTTCCATCCATGAGCTGCTGCTGGAGGCAGAGCCCGTTATAGAGAGAGGTGCAAACGGGGAGTTCCCATCAGCTTATGTTGTTTTAATTATAGCCAGCGACCTGATTTCAGCACTGCAGGGATTTAACAGCTCCCGCTGAAGTAAATCCGCGAGACCGAGAGGCGCTGGAGAGCGCGCACCATCTACAAAGCAGAAAATAACAATAACAGATAAAAACACAGAACCAGGAACGCGTCTCCTGGATAACCGAAGCTTCATAATATATCGGAAAGCAGTTCAAGGATGGTGTCGAAACGTGTGGGGTTTGTGGTCGTGGTTCAGGTTTTGGCTGTAATAATATCGCACATCAATGCATTTCCCACACCTGCTGGACCTGCTGGTGAGTTATACCGCATAACCAGCGCGCCTGAGTCTGATATTTAATATAATAATCTATATGTACAGTTATTCTGATTTCATGAAGTACATAGAGGACGCATGACGCGAAATAAAACCGAATTGATTTGGAAATGGCTCCATGTCACCGTTCAAATGTTTTGCCAAATAGCCTGAAATCTGTTTTGTGAATTGGAGCTGCTTTATTTTGTTGTTTTTCTCACCGATTATTCCATAGGAAGCTCTAAGCGCTGTTTCTCGTTTCATCTTTTGTCCCTGTAATCCGATTATTTGGAAGCCAGCTTCACTTGGACTATTGGGATTGCAACTGAATGCATCAAAGATCCAAACAACCACATTTACAAAAAGTAAAGGAAATGAAGGCTTACTTAATAAAGCAAGCAAGCAAACAAACAAACAAACATTTATATAGGGTAAAAGTTGTCGTTTGTAATGCGGGGTGACAAATGCTTCAAATCAATGCTGAAATGTATTGGAAAAAAAACTTTTAAAAACTTTTATGTTGTTACAATGTCTTTACAGTGTAGTTACAATGTAACTAATAATCAATACTAATCTCAGGCTGTACTGTCATGAAACTAAATATCTTTTCTTCAATACAGTTGCCATTCTGGTCATTGGTGTTTCTGTTATCCAGAGACGCTGGTGTATTAAGGTCAGCAATGACTGATCAGCGACCTTTGCTTTAATTGAATGTGTGTTTTCTTTCCCTTTTCAGATAAGAGCATGTTCAACCGAGAGCTGACAGAGGAGAAGCCATTAGAACAGCAGGTGTGATTTCAGAAATGTTGAATGATTGTTATTAGCATGAACATGTTATTTTAAAGATGAATATACGTTCACCGTCACACATAGTATCTATCGTAGTTTCTGCTTGCTTGCAAGAGAGTAAAAATACAATGGAGTTCAAAAGTCCATATAATTTAAAGTTTTATAGTATAAAGTATGGGGGGGATTTTCTCTCTTTTTTCTCCCTAATTTGGAATGCCCAATTCCCAATGTGCTCTAAGTCCTCGTGGTGGCGTAGTGACTCGCTTCAATCCGGGTGGTGGAGGATGACTCTCAGTTACTTCCACATCTGAGACCATCAATCCGTGCACCTTATCACGTGGCTTGTTGAGCACTTTACTGCAGAGACCTAGCGCATGTGGAGGCTCACGCTATTCTCCACAGCATCCACGCTCAACTCACCATGCGCCCCAACAAGAGCAAGGACCACATTATAGCGACCACAATTCCGTTACCCCATGTGACACTACCCTCCCTAGCAATCGGCCAATTGATTGCTTAGGAAGCCTGACTGGAGTCACTCAGCACACCCTTGATTTTCACCTTGAGTTACTCGGGCCCCTTTACTTCTTAATTTAAATTGTAATGCTCATTAAATAATTTGTGATGGATACGATATTTATTTGGAAAATGCTAAATAGAATTATTTTCACAAGCAGATTCTTGAACTCCACAATATAAGGAACAATAATAATAATAATAATAATAACAATACATAAAAAAACCTAAGATTTCATGTTTTATTTCTTCAACAGATTGCAGAAGCCGACAGCAACAAGAAGACAGGTGAGATATAGTCAAATCAGAGCTGTCAAAATGCTTTAAAGTAATCAATAGCTTCCCCTTACAAGTATTAGAAAGTTGCCCATTGGCTCACTTTGCTGTCCATCCATCCAGAACCCAAGCCAACAGCACCAGCTGAGGCAGAGTCAAACTCAGAAGACGATGACATCACTTTTCTCAAGTCTCTGGCTGAGAAGTCCAAAGAGTCGAACAACGAGACTCCCATCTCAGATTCTGCAGATGAGCGAAACGGTGCTGATGATGCCGACTCGACCAAGAACAGAAGACTAGCTGATGACTACGACTCAACTAAGAATGGAATGGACTACAAATACCAAGGTGAGAGCTACAACTGCCATCCCGCCAAAATACAGCAAGATGCCGGCTATGTACGGGATACCAACATAATTAGGGCTGTCGATTTAATGCAGTTCATTTAGTGCAATACATTTTCTGAAAAATAACGCATTAAAAAATGTACGCAATTATTAATTCCCCCGACCCATGCAAATTCTGTAATAAGGAATGTTCTTATCATCTGAGCAATTCAAGCTTGATGTTCCACCTTGATGTTTTTGCGATTCTGTGGCAGTAGAGGGCAGTCAGCACTACTCCAGTTATACAGGCAAAACGCCTCATCAAACCAACGAGAGCAGGAAGCACAGCCTTTTATAGAAGCGCTTTTGCACTCATATAGAGCTGGACAAGCACAATAGAATGCAGGGATCTCGAGACATGTTTTTCAACATTTCATGCTACGCTTAACTTGACACAGCGTTTTAAAACATAGCGCTTATGAGTAGAGATGCTGGAAACTTGTGAGATGCAGCACAAACAAAGTGAGACATTTCAAAAGCATCAGTCTAACACATAAGTACATAGACCAACAATTAAAGACAGCACAGATCAAAGTAGGTTCAATGATATGGAAAAAACAAACAATATTTGACTTTTAAAGACACTTTTTGTATTGTCTAAATGCTTTACATGCCTACTGCAACAAGATATGTACATATGCTTTAATGTATTTTAATTATCTAAATTAAAATATTTCTTATATATAATATGTATAGTTTGTTTAATTATTTGTACTAAATTATCTTACTTTTGGGGCCTTTCTTAGTAAATATGTATAAATATGTGATAAATTGTGATTGCTAAAAGATTAGACTGATTAATTGTTAGACTTAATAGTTAATTAATTTACAACATTTTACACAAAATGAATAAAAAATGTGAAATAACTGTTTAGTTCAAAAACAGTTGGGCTGCACTCACTAAATTAAACGCGAAACGCAGTTAGGTGTGATAATGTGATAACAACGTAGCATACTACTTTTTCAAATGTTTGTTGTTGCACAATGGCTACTGTTTAACTTACTACTATATTTACAAAAAATTACTAGGCAGTATACAATGAATGTGGTACATTATATAATTATATAAGTTGGTTTCCAAACATAACCTTTGTTTTCTAGTCTTAATGGATGTACTGTATGTGTAAGGAAATTTGGATTCCAAGTGGTAAAATGGGTAACCTCATGAAAAAGTGATATGTGTAACATGTCAAAACCAATGAGAGAGTGCTACTCCCTTCATATGACTCCCTTCGTATGTGATCTTTAATTCAGGAACAGGTGGCAGACACCATAGGTCAACAGGAGACATTTTGTAGATCGACAGAGAGGGGATTATCCCTCTACAGGCTGCTGTACAGGATGTCACTTAGAGCAGTGCAGTCATCCCAACACACCAACACCCACATTAAGAAATCCTCCTAACCAAATAACAGCTCGTCATTTTGTTTAAACACACACGAAAGAAACAAAGAATGTCACTTTAAAGGGATCATGTCTTAATTGTTTATTAGTATTTTTTTTTCTCCATAATAAGGTTTGTCAAGGTGTTTTGCACCATTAATAATCTTAATTTAGTCTTACATTTCTCACATTCGCTCTGAAACTTAAAATGAATCAGGGCTTGTTTTATGCAAATGTTCTCTGTTGTGATTGGCTAACCTCAATGCATGTGAAATGAGTAACAACACTTACTCATGGAATAGTGAGTGGTCATGTGTTAAAGGATTCACTGTTGTGATGTCACAAAATCACAGATTTCAGAATGAAAAGCTTTTTGCTTTTCAAATTGAAATCATATTTACATTTTAGGGCTGACTTTTTATAAAAGCACTCTGACCAGCAAAGACCTCTGACTGTGTCTCTCTCTCTGTCAAAGTGAGCATCAGAAAATTGATCAGTGTCATGTTTCAGTGAGATGGAGAGATTACAGGAAGCTATTGGAGCAGTGGATGTGGATCTCTGAGGTAGATAATGGCACAGGCGAGCGAGTGGATACTGTGGAGCAGGAGGTGTTTTTGTGCGATTTCACTGTTACTGGAATAACAACAACAGACAGACAAGAATTGCTGGCAAGTTCCAGATATAACAGTCACATCTCTGTTTCACACATTCTACTCCTACTGAGTCTTGATTTTCCTGCAACATTTTTTTTTAACCCTCCTATTGTCTTGAGGTACTGAGCCCTACTTTTTTCCTTCAGGTCATTTTTGACCCGTATTGAAAACCATTAAAATTTCATTAAATTCTTAATTAGTATACAACAGCTCTAAAAACCTAAAAATGATCTATACTAAATATTAACACAATTTTAATATTTTTAATTTTTTATAAAAAAGTTGAAAAACTTAGCAAACATTGACCACAGATGTCTCATTTTATTCCACTAGTTGGCAGTAATCACTAGAAAAGAACTTTTTTATATACAATATATAGATCTGAAATATAGGTGCACTCTAACGCATTTTAGCCTTCACAGATGTGCTCGTCCATAGACATTCAGTCTAATTTTCAGTTCAAGCACCACCCTCATATAACATTGGATTATTCAGACATGCAAGTTCACAGACAAAGAAAAAATGTCACATTTTTTAAAAACGTACTAAGGTAAAAGCAGATATAAAATATTTGGCTATTTGGGCTTACCACATCAGTTATCACAGAATAAAAGTGACGTTTGTATTTGATGACTTGCAGAACTTTTATTTTCTACCCCATTACCTCTAAAGTGTGCTAATTTTCAACCCAAATGTTTTGAGGCCTTATTTTGTCATTTTAAGTAGCATACATGCAGAAGTGATGGTTATTTATGAAAAGTTCACATTCTAAGCTTTCAAATTATTCCTCATATGCCTGACATACACTGATCAGCCACAAAATTAAAACCACCTGCCTGGGTAAAGACGCTGCTACCACCCCTGGAGTTCGTGAGTTAGAATCCCAGGGTGTGCTGAGTGACTCCAGCCAGATCTCCTAAGCAACCAAATTGGACCGGTTGCTAGGGAGGGTAGAGTCACAGGGTAACGTCCTCGTGATTGCTATAATGTGGTTCGCTCTCAGTAGTGAGATGTGCGTAGATGCCGCGATGGAGGCCGTGGGCCTCCACACAGGCTATGTCTCTGTGGTAACGCGCTCAACGAGCCATGTGATAAGTTGCGTGGATTGACGTCTCAGACGTGGAGGCAGGTGAGATTCGTTCTCCGCCACCCGGATTGAGGAGAGTCAATAAACCACCACGAGGACTTAGAGCAAAAACTAGGAGTTGGACATTCCAAATTGGGAGAAAAACAGGAGAATTGTTTTTTACAGAAATACTCAAACCATCCCTTCTGACACCAACAATCATCCATGTGATTATCTGATCAGCCAATCGTGTGACAGCAGTGCAGTGTATAAAATCATGCAGATACAGGTCAGGAGCTTCAGTTAATGTTCACATCAACTATCAGAATGGGGAAAAATTTGATTTCAGTGATTTGGAGCATGGTATGATCAAAAACAAAAAACATCCAGTGAGCAGCAGTTCTGTGGATGTAAATGCCTTGTTGATGAGAGAGATCAAGAGAATGGCCAAACTGGTTCGAACTGACAAAGTCTACGATAACTCAGATAACTGCTCTGTACAATTGTGGTGAGAAGACTAGCATCTCAGAATGCAATTGTTGGCACTGTTTTGGCAGTCAAAGATGCCCATCTGGTGTGTGTTTACATAACATCAGCAATTAAAAATAGCACAGATGAGCGAAAGAACAGTTTGTTGAGCAGTAGTGCTCAAAACAACAAGAGGCACAGCAGCTGAATTAAACTGAATGGCTTCTCCTTTTCAAGTTGTAACTTGACACAGCGTCTTTTAAAAGCCTCTCCAGAATCATAACAGCGGACAAAGACGTCTGTGTAAAGCATGTTTATATACAAAAAATATTCAAAATGGTCCAGATGAGTCCCCTTTGGTGTTCAGAAATAGTTAGGCCACACTAGGCCTGTTTGTCCTGCTCTCTCTATGTGAACAATCTGAACAGCAGTGGGCGGGGCCAATAATGCAATGATGTTAAGAAGACGTTGATGTTTTTTCACTGTAGAGGCGATCATGAATTAATGGGCCCCCTAGTTAGGAATGGCAGTCACAGAAATAGAGAACAAAAAAGTTTTTTCAGCTTGGTTTCAATAAATGCTTTTATTGCATTGGGATTAAGTTTGGAGTTCTAGAATGTACAGTATGTTTTTATAGTAGAATGACCTCTTATACAGTATGTCCACATATCAAGGAAAATTTGATTCCTCATGACATGACTTCAAGATTTTGTTTGGATTTTAGTCCATGTGCGTTAGCTTTGAGGCCTTCTACTGTAAATGGTAGTATACTCCTAAAAGTAAAAAACAAAACAAAAACATGGTCACATTTTTGATGATATTTACATTTAAAATGAACACGCTCTGTTCTAAATTTCTATGAATAATTAATCTTGCAGTCAGGGGTGTATACTTGGCTTATTTGATTACATTATACTTTCAGATATCGATAAGAATGTTGTTCTCTTGGGTCTGTTTTAGAACATTTTGTTAAGTTCCCCCCAAAACTGTGCAGAAAATGCCAAAAGAAAGAAAGTAAAAAAAAGTCCAAAGAGTTTGTTAGTATTCAATTTTTATGAGTTCATTGAATTAATGAGATAATTTGAATTTAATTCTGCTGAGTTTAGTGAAAATGTTAATGTTTTTTTGTTTCAGATGATCCTGAAAGCTTTCGGCAGCTGGACGGGTCCCCGCTGACAGCTCAGGACATCGTACAGAAAATCGCAAACAAAATCTATGAAGAGGATGACAGAGGAGTGTTTGATAGGATTGTGTCCAAACTGCTCAAGCTTGGCCTAGTAAGAGATTCACTTTTTCATTAACATTTCAGATTTGACTGGTAAGATTCAGCTTACATAATATAAACCTGCAAGCACATTGCTGAATCTCATAACTGCTATATTGATGAGCTGTGAACTAAACATCATCCATAATGTATTAACTGCTCTAGGGAAACACTTTTCAGTTTAATTGGCATGTCACGGAAAGCATGGAAAATAGTCTGTCATATTATAATCCCTATTTGAATTGATTGTTCTTGCGAGAGTAATATTCTATTGTTGTGTTCATCAGATCACAAATAGCCAGGCAGAGACGCTGGAGTATGAAGTTGCGGAAGCCCTGCAGGATCTAGTAACCAAAAACGCCAAAGAAAATATTATTGGAGACCTGAGTATGGACTACCCCATAAATGCAGCTAAAGACACACAGAGCAATATGGTACGAGTGAGTGAATATCTTTGTCCAATGCTCTGATCCAAAACCTAATGAGCTGCCCATCTAGCCAAAAATTGACCTAAAAAACCTAAACCTAACCATAAAGTGTAAAGCCTAAACTAAACCATGATTTTAATAGGAATATAACTTTTTTGATCCACAGAATAAAGAGAACATCGGGTTTGGAAAGACAAGGGAAGTTTATTACAGGTTGTTGACATACATCAGTCATTTGTATTGCATAAACAAATGTGGAATAAGTAAACACATTTGTTCACAGACGGTTCCTTTATCTGAATTTCAAATTTCAGTTTGTTTATTGGTTGGTCACTATGGGAATAAAAGTCGTACCTCTTCGTAGAAACCAAGTCATTCAATATATTAGGATTTAGGCATCAAATCTTTATCCTAGACAGATAAGGCAATCTTAGAATGCATTGCGCCAAGCTTAGTGAAATTTCACAAAGAATACCAAGCATTTAGTATTCATTACTGTGAAGTGTCAATAGAAGATAAATAGTAGTTCCATCTAATTAAAAATGCTGCATTTCACCCAATTTATTTATGTGCAAAATTTGTGATCATTAGAGAATTGTATCATTAGCATAGCAATATGCTAAGTGCTAAGGTCACAACTAAGCATTAGATGGGTCATGCGAGTGACTGTTTAGTGTATGAATGACTATGAAGACAATTCACTGAGTCACTAATTATGTACCATTTCAGTTAGGATGCTGCCTTAAGGCAGCAATATACTTCTAGTGGAATCAAAGAAAGAACATGTGGCTGGTAATTTTGAACAAAGGTCACATCCACACGAATACAATTTCGTTTGAAATCGCATCTTTTTCTCTACGTTTTGGCCTCAAGTCCACACTGAGACTCGTTTTAGACACTGAAAACTTTTCAAAAACGTTCTCCCAAGTGGATACATTTGAAAACGGCGTCTTCACGTTGTAGTGTGGACAGGGGAAACAGAGATATCTAAAAAAGATGATGTATTTATTGTCATGTGACCCAAAACTTTACAAATGGATGTCCATGATGTAGCAACATTGTTGTTCCTGTTATTCATTTTGAAAGTGTTGTTAAAGATAAATGTTACTTTATACAACCTTCACAATACATTCCTTCAATGGTGATGGGAAGTATTCTCAGAATTGCGAGGACAATTGTGTTTCAGACCGTACAAGGAAAAGCGATTTTTAGAATGCGCAGTGAGGGGATTTAAGAGGTTTCAAACGTTTCAGTGTGAACGAGCAACTTTTGGAAAATGCTTTAAAATACCACTGTGGACGGAGAGCTTTCGAAAAACAAAAACACAGTTTGAAAATATAACCAGATTTATTTGCCCGTAGCCAAAATCTGACCAAAAATAACATGTTTTTGAGTTTGATGCTGCTTCAAAAGCTTGCCAGAAAAATGTTCAGGATAATTTTGTACCAACTGTTAAACACCTTACTGCCATTGGCACCATACTGCTCCACCTACTTTTGATCCCAACATCTTTTAACGGTTCATTTCTCTGCTCTGTTAAGATCAGTTAACATGAACACACTGGAGTGCAGAGTATCACCCTTTAATACATCAATCTTTGCAGTATAGTGTCAATGTCATTCTTTAAAAGAAAAGAATAAAAAAACTTTTTCATGATCATATGTGGATTCTTTTCCCAAAATGCATCATAAAATACAATAACAGATGGTAACCATTGCATATCATGGCCACACATAGTGTGTTAGCATTAGCATTAGCGCCATGAACCAGAATGTAAACAATTAGACATTATCAACTGCACATAAAACATTATTTTAAATATTTGTCGAGTGGTTAAAATAGCTTCTTTTATTGATCTAATGTGGATTCTATTAATAGAATGAGGCATGTCGTAATTAGTAACACATTTTAATGTAACATTGGTTAATGTTTTACATGTAGCCTGTTGTCAGGACAGTGTGTGCCTCATATTTAAAAGCTACTTTAATCACAGGCCTCAGCAGCATGGCTGGTTTCCGAACGTTTGCACACTGTGTAGTGTTGCTCAGGTGTTTCGAACTTCTTCCTATCTCAGAGGAAATAATGAAGAACTTTGGTGTGAATGTATCAGAGCCTTTAGAATTTAGCTGTCTATATAGAGAGTAGACACCAAGGCAACTCACAAGAATTTGGAAATTGGCAATTTTGTATTTACAATATTTCTGTATAGTCTTTCAGAGTTTTTTCTGATATTTCTCACTGCTTGCTCATATTGTTCCCCTCAGGATGACGAAGATAGACCCAGCCGTCGATATGATGAAGAGGTTGAGGATGCTGGTGATCAAGATAACGGTGCTGAAGAGCAGGAGAAGGAGCGCAGAGATGACACTGTTAGGGCTGATGATTCATGGGACGATGTGAGTGACGGGAATGATAGGAACGAGCTGAACCCTGAAGATGGACTACAGGATCTTCAGTTCTTCCCAAACTTCTACAGACTCCTCAAGAGCCTCGACTCAGGTACGCAATGCATACCAATACAACTCAACCACAACACAACACACACACTTCTACAGATTGCTCAAGAGCATCAACTCAGGTAAAACATCTAGCTCCATTGGTTGATGTAAGACATTAATTTCATCTCATATCACAGAGCAAGATAAAGAGGAGAGAGAGACCCTGATCACCATCATGAAGACGTTGATCGACTTTGTGAAGATGATGGTTAAATATGGAACCATTACACCAGAAGAAGGAGTTTCTTATCTGGGTAAGACCAAAGTCCTTGTTTAAGAAAGTGTATGGCCAGTCTTTTTGTCCTTACATTGTGTCCGAACCAGTAATAAATCTTTCCCATGTAAATTTGATATTTTGTCCTAACCTGCCAAAAAAAGCGACAGGACGTTATGTTGGTTTATATTTCTTAGCGTTGTGCTGTGTAGCTGTCTACATTAAAATCTCATTGGTCCAAAATCCATAACTGTAAATTAAACTTGAAATATGTTCTGATTGGACATGATTGTGCCAAGCAGCATTTTTGCTTTTAGGGTAAACAGACAGGTTACTTATCGCTGGAAATGTGTGCCTAGTTTGGACCAGTTTTGGGCAAGTTCTCAAAAAGTAATCCACTACAAATTATTGATTAACACTGGTTAGGATACAATGTTATAATGTCTCTGGTAAGAATGATCACCTGTCCTGTCACCTAAACAGAGAGATTGATTAATCGTCATTTAGCAGATGCTTCATTTAAAAGACAATCATCCTAAAATAAAGCCCTATGAAAGAGACAGAGCGAGACACAGCAGCTGAATGTCTTACATGTTAAATATGCATGTGTGTTTGGCTAGTGTTGAATGTATTCTGATTTTAAGAGTCATTATTTTTTCCCACATCCACTTTTGTCCCTACCACCAGTGTTGAGTGCAATCTAAATACACAGTATTAATTAACTGTAATCTAATTACTTTTTAGTACAAAAATAGTTTAGCGCATTACATTTTAAATTACATTAAATTAAATTAAATTACACTTTCAATCATGTTTATTACTTTTAATTACTTTTCTTGGGTTACAAATATTTCTAAAGTAATACTATATATGTAGAATACATTTAATACTTGTATTACATTAATATGTACACATATTTGCATTTTGTGACTGCTGAGTGTGCGCCCTTACAACACAGCGAACAAGGAGGAAATATAGACATTATTGTTGACATTTCAACAGCTTTTAAGTGTTTAGAAAGTAACTTAAAAGTAATTTGTAATGTTATTACTTTTTTAAAAGTAATCAGTAATATAATAACAGTTTTTTGTTGTGAATGACTTTTTCTGAGTAAGTTACCCAACACTGCCTACCACTTTATAAAATAGCTTGTTGCAGTTATCATTGTCAGAAAGCAACAGCGGCAATGTTCTCTCCCGCACATTTTCAGACACGCTCAGTGTGCTATTCAAATTGTTGTTTGAGCAGGCCCTGTGTAGCTCAGCAAGTATTGATGCTGACTACCACCCCTGATGTTGTGAGTTTTGAATACCAGTGTTTGCTGAGTGACTCCAGCCAGGTCTCCTAAGCAACCAAATTGGCCCGGTTGCTAGGGAGGGTAGAGTCACATGGTAACCTACTCGTGGTCACTATAATGTGGTTCGTTCTATGTGGTGAGTTGAGCATGGATGCCGCGTTGGATGGTGTGAAGCCTCTACGTGCATTATGTCTCCATGGCAACCTGCTCAACAAGCCACGTGATAAGATGTGTGGGTTAACGCAGCTGAGATTCGTCCGGGGGGAACGATACGTGCTTTTTTGCATATCCTGGTGCCATTTTGTGGTCTGTTCTGCATAATGCAATGGCTCATTTTAGCTTATCGCGGCCCATTCAGCCCGTTTCGTGGCCGATCAGTTCCCCCGATGGCCAGTCTGTCCCTGATCGGCCCCAAAGTGCCTCGGCCCACCAGGAAAATGCCCGGTATGCCAGATTACCAGTCCAGCCTTGCCCTAGGGTTACTCTGGCAACCTGTGCCACATGATGAAAATGCTGTAAAGATCAAATGGAATGGAAGGGTGTGTTGCCAGGATACAGTGCTTATTGATCTGCTGTGGTTTAAACATGTGATGAAGCTCCTGCATTGGATTAATCTTCCACAGTCAGACAGGGTTTGTCTATGGCAAACAGCTCCAAGGCACACAAGTGTGTAAATCTAACAAGTACACGCCACGGTACATGCAAACCCTAGATATGTACTCTTGAAAGCAGCTCTCTGTTGACAGAGGTTATAATCATAAACTAATGAAACCTCTTTTGTTCTAATGAGGCTGTTAAAAATAAACATTACTTCCACAGCTGTAGGTTAAGTCGCAATATGCCATTTCAACTACATGTTGTTTATTATTTTTTTAAAATAAAGTGGTGATATTATACATTTTCTTCTCATTTTCTTTTTTTTCTGAGATAAAATGTACATGAATAATGCTTGTCAAGCTGTTTTTTTACTAACAAACATAATTGAGTTTTAGTTTAATTCACACAACACTGACTTGAATACACCTCTACTATGATGAATATGTTTTCAATTACTGAGTTCAAAGTCATTTTTATATTGTCTTCGCAGCTTAAAGTAAAAAATGTCATGTGGTGTAACCATCCGAGATGGTATAAAATAAATCAATTAAAGTCTCATTAAAAGCTGAATGTCTTAAAAAAGAAATGTTGACATGAGAAGTAATTAATAATATTTCCCATATTATTTATAAAATAAAATAAAATAAATTTGTTTTAAAATTTTATGAATATTTGGAAAAAACAGTTCTACCAAATCAAAGTCAGGTGGTGTAACCAACATATAGGTTGCAATTTTGTTGTCATATGAAAAAAATAACAAAACATTTTTTATTAACTAACAGAGAGGACCCCTTTTGACCCTCATAACTTTGTGATGTGCTATTAAAAAATGCAACATTAAGGCAAAACTAATTTACATGCTTTTACATGGTTCCCAGTGAAATTGCTTCAAAAGGGGCACAAAAGCAAGTGAAATGGTGTTGTTATCACACAAGGTTTTTAAGGTGAATGTTAGATGGAGGATTAATGAGTAAAGCATACCTCCCTTATCAAAAACTTTAACCTAAACCTAAATCTGACCAATAGTGTTCTTATGAGAGGTGAACAAAACAGACATTCTTTACCCTAAACATAAACCAAACCGATAGTGTCCTTAAATCAAATACGACATGAAAAGCCGATTTTCTGAAGCAATCACTTTGATCTCATGTGTCTATTATTCATGTCTGGGCTCGAATCTTAGACCCCGTTTCCACCTGGTATGACACGCCACCACCTGTCAATCAACCGCTGCCCTAAAACAAGTGTTTTTTTTTTACTTTACCATTTACAAGCAGCTTTAAAAGGAAATAACCATTCGTTCAGATCATTTTAAAAAGTGGATACACAGTTACGAGAGCTTCACGGATCTTCTTTAGTGTGTCTGATATCAACACAGATGAAAAGCACGAACATCTGAAGCTCCTTTAATACATGTAATACATTAAAATAACAGATAATTCTGCTTGACATGTTGAGTTTGTGCTTAGAATAAATTTCAACCACATCTAGAAGAAACAGGGCACCATTTTTTGTTCTTCTGTGGACGGAAACGCCTTGTTGATGAGAGAGGTCAACAGAGAATGTACAGACTGGTTCGAACTGACAAAGTCTACAGTAACTCAGATAACCACTCTGTACAATTGTAGTGAGCAGAATATCATATCAGAATCTACAACATGTCGAACCTTGAGGTGAATTGGCTACAACAGCAGAAGACCACGCGGGGCAATTTTTAGTACTGTTGTGTTCCCATTAAAGTGCTAAGTGAGTGTGTGAAACCAACATGGACACAAAGATTACATTTCTATGAACTTGACATCTGTTTTAAACTTGATTCTTAAAAGATTTCAAATTTTTGTCACCTGGGACAACCTTATTAGTCAATGACTCTTTAACTTCAAAAATCAAATTTGGGCCTGGGAAGCTCAGTGGTAAAGACGCTGGCTACCACCCCTGGAGTTCACTAGTTCGCTAGTTTGAATCCCAGGGTGTGCTGAGTGACTCCAGGTCTCCTAAGCAACCAAATTGGCTAGGGAGGGTAGAGTCACATGGGGCAACCTCCTCGTGGTCACTATAATGTGGTTCGTTCTCGGTGGGGCGTGTGGTGAGTTGAGCATGGATGCCGCGTTGAATGGCGTGAAGCCTCTACACGCGTTATGTTTCCGTGGCAACACGCTCAACAAGCCACGTGATAAGATGCGTGGGTTAGCGGTCTCAGATGCGTAGGCAGCTGGGATTCGTCCTCTGCCACCCGGATTGAGGTGAGTCACTACGTGACAATGAGGACTTAAAAGCAAATTGGGAATTGGGCATTCCAAATTTGGAGAAAATCCCCTAAAATAAGAAAAAGATACAATTTTATTTCTCATTATATGATCACTTTAATGAAAAAGACTAAAACAGGAGTGAACAAATAAGTAATTTCATTATGTAGGCTAAATAGGAGAATTATACAGTATATAAAATTTTTTGTTTTGTTTTCCTCACAGAAAACCTGGATGCAATGATTGCCTTACAGACCAAGAACAAGCTGGGCAAACCTCTGGGTCCCCTCAGCATTATGCCCCCTACAGGTAAAGCATCACCCTGTGCACCCCCACCACACCCATAAACCATCCCAGATCACAACAGTGTAAACTGCAAGTCACTCACTGAAGACTCACTTTAATGTTGTTTTTTTCATTGTTCCCAATTTCCAGGAAAAGCATTGGATGATGATGACAACACTAAAGCAGGGGCTGCCAAAATGCAGCAGAACGAGTCTCTAAAAGACTCAACCAAGGACATCCAGACTGCAACAGAGATCAGTGAGTATAAACTATAATCCTGTATCATCTCTTCACATCTTCAACATGATGTTTCGGTGAATCTCATCAAACTTGTAAAGAACATATATCCAAGTCAAATTTCACCCCCAAATCAAAATAAATAAATAAATAAGAACTTATATTTTGTATAAAGACAATTAAGCCTATGTTTAGAACCATTCAGATTGTCTTGCATTTGCATTATTTTCATGACAATTAAGCACATTACTTCCTGTACATAGTCAAATTTGATCGTTTTCTCAGCGCACCGCCAAGGAGGGGCCAATCAGAGGACTGCACTAAACCATCCAACCGGTAGAAGTGATGAACGGTGTTTATAAAGCACAGGAAGTTAATCAATGCAAGCTTATGATGCATGCTTACTAGGAATTTATTGTTTAATGGAAATTGCAATCCCCAGTTTCGATCACAAGTGGGGTTCAGTGGTTTAAACACATGCAGATCCACCCATTGTGGCTTGTGCAGCCCTGGGCATCTGAGGGCATCACAGACCTGTTATTGCTCCATCTCGCGTGGCTGAATTCCATTTTTACCTCTAAGAACTTGGATGCTGACCGCACAGGGCTGCGTAACTAGTTAGCGTATCGGAGTCTCTTTCGTTAAAGGAATTAACTGGACAAGTCCCTTTGTTATTAAAATAGCCAGTACAGGCTTTAATTATGTCACAGCCACGAAGCGTGATTTCCTAGTTGCTTGTCGGTTGCCTTCAAGAGAGCATTTGATTGGACAAAAATCTGTTTAGTGCAATATGTGTAAGATGAGGATGAAAAGTGACCTGTACATGCTTTCATCTGATTCAACTCTTTATGGTTTGAAATAACTTTAAAAAGCCTCTTCCAGATATTCTGCTCATCAAGCTGTGTTTAGTGGGGTTCTGTGCTGACGTGACAGTTAGTGCAGTGTTACTACATCCTGTACATTGATAAGCCTTTATGAAATTGTGAATTAAACTCTGAATTGTGGTTATGTGTATCCCTCCACTTCTGTAACCAATGTCTCATTCTGCAACTTCTGCAATAACCTTAATATCCATGATGAACACCTGCCCAGACTGCAGTGTGTGTGTTTTTAGTGAAAGAGTGAGCGTGAGACTCATTGGGAGTCTCTGCAGCATACAAGCAGATTCTAGACATCTCTACAATATACTTATAGTGTACTAACAGCAGTGAATGAGAGTCCCAGTTCAGGGAGAGTTTTATTGATTCTTTGACATTTACATTATAATAATTACCTTCTTTTATTACCAAAGAAACAGGAAGCAATCGACCGTTTAAAAATAACCAAATAACCAAAATGGCATATCCAAAATGGAACCATGTGTGGCTTGGTTGATGGTGTCAACAAAATATTTAATCGCTACATTCATTCATGAATTCACCTCTTTATGTTTTAGCAAAATATTGAGGAACAAAGAAATTTGGTAGATACATTTCTGAAATTTGGTAGATTTGACATGGAATAACCCTAGTTGAATCAATCAATCAATAAATCTATCCATCCATCCATCTATCTATCTATCTATCTATCTATCTATCTATCAGGTCATCCAGGGAAGTCAGAGAGTTATCTGGATGCAATAAGGAAGAATATTGAATGGCTGAAAAAACACAAGGATGGCAACAAAGAAGGTAAATATTCATCAGATATAACAACACTGGACCATATATTACCTCTCAGCTTTACAGCCGCTTAGAGACCTGAAAAGTATTGCAAGAGAACTTACAGTTTTTCTCAGTCGCTTTGGTGCATTTCTCACACCACTATTTACATTTGCACAACAGTTAATGCAGTTCTCAAAACAATTAGTTCAAACTGCAAAACCTAGTTGATAACCTGCAAAAGCGTGTCACTTGCTCAAAATGGATAGCTCATTCCTCAAAAGCAAGTATTCATGTCAATGAAAGTGTCCGTGTGGTCAAGATGAAAAGTCCTGACACCATTGTTTATGAACAAGATAGTCAAATGGCTTTGTCATGTTTTCATTATGACAGTTTACTCTGTAAATGTTTTCCAATGCAAAAAGTCAGATCTTGGTGACACTACCTGAAAATGCTCAAGACAGCACTATATACTATTTGCACAGCCATTTGAAAAATACAGTAAAGTTACACATTACTGTATTTAGTGAGATAACTGAGTACAAGACACTGAATATGTATGTTTCACATTGTTACTTCTTTGCAATTCTAATTTGTTCACAGCATTGTGCCAAAGAAAAAATACACCCTTATTTACAACAAACATAAACTCCCTTTGGGTAGAGCTGTGCACAACTGTAAACAATATTGCAGTACATATTGGAACTGAACATACATAGTACTGTAATCATTCATGCACATCCAGACGTTCCTCTCTGTCTGGCCACATAATTTCATCTACATCACAGCGAATATCATCTCTTGCAATGCAGCGAGGAAAGTATCTTCTCGAGTGGCGAATCCACCCTCTGCAGGACTCTGCTGTGATGTCATCACATGCTGCATCCATGGCCACTAGCAGGGCCATTTGGGTATGTGGATGACGGTCATATACCTTCCACCTCCAGGAAGAGAAAAACTCCTCTATTGGATTTAGGAATGGTGAGTAGGGAGGGAGATATTCCACCAGCATCCTATCATGTGCTGCAAACCACTGTCTGACGAGATCTGAGTGGTGAAAACGCACATTATCCCAAACAACAACATGCTTGCTCAGATGGTCTCCAGTTAGACCCCTCTCATTCTCAGGGATTATGTCCCTGTAAAGAGCGTCTAAAAAAGTCAGCAGATGTTGTGTGTTGTATGGACCAAGACGGGGGATATGGGTGAGGACGCCGTTTTCTGAGATGGCTGCACACATAGTAATATTTCCTCCTCGTTGGCCTGGGACATCAATGGTTGCTCTCTGTCCAATGCGATTCCTTCCACGTCTTCTACCTTTTGCCAGATTGAAACCTGCCTCATCAAGGTATATGAATGTGTGCAGCGGTTCCCTGGCCTCCAGCTCCAGTACATGCTTTATTACAGAAGAGGGAGTGAGAAAAACTATAACAACTTTTCCTGTGTAACATAATGCATTTTGGACAACATATTGTACAGTATGCACTGTGAATACACATACACAGAACTGTCATGTAAGTGTAGTTAGTGCATGATACTACACAAAGTAAACAGTTTACAGCACTGAACATTACAGTATATGCATAGAACACATACATGTTTTACCTGTACATACTGGTGACGGATCTCCTTCACTCTGTCGCTGTTCCGTTCAAATGGCACATTGTACAACTGTTTCATGCGCATTTCATTCCTCCTAAGCACTCTGTCAATTGTAGCGACTGAAACAGATTCAATATTCCCAAAGACGTTGTCATCCTCTATAACAGCACTTTGTATCTCTCTCAACCTTATGGCATTGTTTGCAATCACCATTGCACAAATGGCTTCCTCTTGTTGCGGAGTAAAAAGGGGCCCTCTTCCACCTCTGCGAGGTTGTCTTGCAATCCTGTGTGGTGCAGAGTAAAATTACAGTAAATATGGCAAATCTTTACTGTAACACTACAATACACTAAATGTGTGATACATTAAAGCTGTACGTCTAAATGTAAAATGTACAGTGACAAGTTATTGTCCCACTGCAAGCTTCATGTATGACACAATGACAGTAGTGCAGTGCAGATTGTTTAGTGCTGAATTACTGTCCATTTATACACACCTGTTCTCCCGACGAAATGTTTGAATAATTGAATTTACAGTGGTTACAGTGGTTTGTCCCCTTCCTCTTCCTCCCCGCACCCTCACCCCTCTTCCACGAGGCTGACCTTCCATTTATGTGTCACAGTATTGTAGAAATGGTACACACTATGTCCTGCTTGGTTCATATATGCTTGTAAAGTGGGGGTTTATGGGATTCAGCTCTGACAGTGATTGTATAGAAGTGGCTTATCATTGGTTGCAACTAATACGTCACACACCCCTTCTCATCAGTGAAAGATTCACCTGAGAGAAATTGTTCAATTTAGGAGATATTTTCAGGAAAAAAAGATTTAATTTTTTTAATTTTATTTGCTTGACAGATTTTGACAACTAGTTCAACATTTTTGTATGTAATGACTCAAGCAATGAAATGAGGACTATTAGTTTTATATGGAATGACTATTCAGCATTCACAAGTATAGTTCATTTTGACTGACATGACATAAGCAAGTGATAATGTTATAGAACAGCAGAGAGTTGTATGAAAGCAGTTGATGCATGTCCAAAAGCATTCGCAATTTGTTGGAAGGAATGAGAAACTGCTACTATGATGTGCACAAATGACTAAATGTTCTGGAGGTTGAACTAACTGTTGTGCAAATGTAAATAGTGATGTGAGAAATGCACCAAAGCGACTGAGAAAAACTGTAAAACATGTTCTGTGTTTAGTGTTCGGCCATTATGGATTTTCCAATGATCGATGTCATTGATGTTATCCATTGCTGAGCAGGGTGACCAACTGCAGATATAATGGCGATATACACATAATACAATTTAAAGATGGCAAATGATACAATCACCAGTTGCTGATATTTAATAAAATAACAATATTTACTTTGACAAAAATATTTATTCATTGACATAGTATCAGTCTATCATTAATACTATTGACTACATTTCTCAGGGACTATCCAGTACTTCATGTTAATCTGTCTCTCTCTTTCTCCTAGCCCTGTCTGAGGGTGTTTTTAAAGAAAGGTTCAACTCAATTCAGTGGAAAGATGGAGAAGAACAGTCAAATTAAAGAGTCTTTTCTGTTCCTTAATTTGCAATTAAAATAAGCGTGGGTGAGAGAGCTCATGAATATGCATTGGTTTGATGAGCTTGGCTTCATTACAGTGATTCAAGTGCTGTGTTTCACACAAAAGATCTGTGTTTTTCTCTCTTCATACCTGCCAGCATGACACTGGGCAACTGTATGTGTTATTCAGCCAATATGTGAACATCTCTTCAAATTAGAGCATATTTTGTGTTGAGAACTATTGTTCTATTGTTCATATTCCAAACAGATTCACTAGCAGCAGTCTGTTATAGTATAGACATATACTCACTGAACACTCAAATAACAACAATTGTAGTGAGCAGAATACATCTCAGAATGCACAACACATCGAACCTTGAGGCGGATGTGCTACAGCAGAAGAAGACCATGTCTGGCACTTTATTAGGACCATAGTGTTCCTACTAAAGTGCGCAGGGAGTGTATAATGGCAAGGCAATTAGCATTGGAATTAATATCGATTCGAAAACAATTTGAAGCTAGATTTGCTTTCATAGATGTATTTACTGAGCCTTTTTACTACCATTTTGAGTAAAAGCAACATGACAAATACAGTTGCCCCAAATATATTTGCGCACTTAAACAAACATTTAACCCAAAAAATAAAGAGTCTTCATTTACTCATATTCTTCCAAACCCATATGACTTCCTTTATGACATGGAATTTAAAAAGGAGATTTTAGGCAGAGTATTCAGTCTTTGTCACATTCACTTTCATTATGGGAAAAAATGCAACGAAAGTGAATAGTGAGGCTAACATTTTCCATGACAGAAAGAAAGTTAAACGAGTTTGATACATGATGTTGAATAAATTATGCCAGAATTTTCATTTATCCCAGTGCAATGCCTTGACCTACAGCTGTCAGCAGAATGAGTCAAATTAGAGATCTGTCTTTCAGCCATATTCATCTCATATTAAATAAACTCTCCTCTATGAGTCACAGTGGTCATTATGATCATAGATATAAACATAGTGAGAGTCATTAACACATCATTCTTTTTCATATTTAATGGTCAGAAGTGTAGGTAGAGGCTGTTGGTCTCTTAGCAGCTACAGTATTGATTTTGCCAGAGCCCACGCACACAAACATGCCAAACACAAATGCTCTTCTGATACCTAGCAACTTTAGCAACCCACACAAAATAATGCTGTGCCAACAATTCCAAAGTTTAATACTTAGGCTCCAAAACACTCCCTGTGAATGTTTTCTTCATCCTTCGCACTGAGCTAGAGAGACAGTGGAAATAGTCGAGCAGCAGTATTCTGTTTGCAAACATATTGGTTACTGTTGCAACCTCCATTCCCTGTTGGAGAGAATGAGAATTTGTGTCCATGTAGTGCCATTAGGGGTCGCTTTTGAGAGCCCCGAACACCACTAGTCTTTTGTGAAAAGATTTTTCCACTCCCCAGGATATACGGGTATAAAAGGAGAAGGAATGCCCACTCTCATTCAGGTTTTGTGCTGAGTAGCCGAGACAAGGTCCGGCCATTTCAGCGGCTAGTACAGCGTTGTGGCAAGAGGGACACAGTGTCTCGTTCCCTCCATCAGGGAACGGAGGTTACGACAGTAACCAAGATGTTCCCCTTCTGTCACTCACTTGACATTGTGTCAATATAGTGACACTAGGGGTCCCTATAGAAAAACGGCACAACATCTAAACTGTGTTACTTGAACTGCTGATGCAGGTGCAAGCAAGCTGCTGCGTGCGTAGTAGCAGGTGTATCAGTCTGTACGTAACCTCCCCCAACACCCCAAAAAGACGTCATGTAATTCCTCACATTCCTGAGGGGGGGCAACATAACTAGCCAGGCCAGCCGTGGCCTTTTCTCTCTACGTTTGTGAGTATTATATGTATCGGGGAAGGTGTTTTTATCCGTTCCTATTATTTCAGGGGGAAAAGACCCCATGGAGTCAACATCCTGCCTAAAAGGGGAGTTTAGCATGTGACAATACAACACATGGGCTCACCAGCTGCACATGGAATGGACGCATTGATAGGTCCTGCCTCAAAGGGGAGGAGCCCTAAAAACACGCCTTCCGGGGCTGAGAGGGCTCTGCCCAAGGGAGACGCGGGTCTGCTGATAGGGAGAATGTACCGCGGAAAATACATATACATCACAGGGAGTTACCTGAGTAATAGGCACCTGTGGAGCACCTATCCCAGTACAGGGCATATTAGTACCTGTAGTGGGTCTAGCTGCGAACTCCTCCCCCAAATTGATGAGCCACAGGGCAAGGGAGGAGCTCCTGCTCTGCTGATGTCTGCTAGAAAGGTGCCATAGGCCAGTGCCCACGAGGATGCCACACTCCTAGTAGAGTGTGCTTGTATTCCCAAAGGGGTGGGCATGGCCTGGGCCTGGTATTCCAGAGCGATGGCATCCATGAGTCAGTGGGCAAGCCTCTGTTTGGAGACAGACAAAGAGCTGCTCAGAGCATCTAAAGCTCTGCATGTGATCCAAGTAGGTCTGCAAGGCACGCACCAGACACAGCAACCACAGGGTTGGTTCTGTCTCCTCCCAGGGCAGCACTTGCAGGCTCACTACCTGATCCCTGAAGGGGGTCGTGGGAACCTTGGGCACATAGCCCGGCCAGGGTAACTGGATCACGTGAGTATCTGCCGGACCGAACTCCAGCCACAAAAACACTTGCAGGTCCCCAATCCTCTTGATGGAGGTGAGCGCAATCAGGAGGGCCATCTTCAAGGAGAGGGCTTTCAGCTCATCTAACTCTAGTGGGTTAAAGAGGGCTCCCCGAAGGCCCAGGAGGACCATGGAGAGATCCAACGAGGGGAAGAGGCGTGGCCTGGGAGGATTCAGCTTCCGGGCACCTCGTGCTTCCCTAGGGCCTTACCATCCACTGCGTCATGGTGAGCCACTATAGCAGCTACATATACCTTCAAGGTGGAGGTGGACAGCTGCCCCTTCAGCCTCTCCTGCCGGAAGGAAAGCACTGACCCTTATCTCTGGGTGTCTTCGGATCGGGAAGAACACCAATTCCCCAACAAGTGGCACTTCAGGGCATAAAGCTGCCTCGTAGAAGGAGCTCTGGCTTGAGTGATCGTGTCTGCCACTGCTGGAGAAAGATGGTCCTTCATCAGGGGAATCTTCCAGGGAGGTGCTGTCGCAAGGAGCATGATGAACCAAGACTGGGTGGGCCAGTATGGGGCCACGGGGGGCCACTCTAGGCAGTTGATGTGCCAACCCAGTCGCGGTCCTGTCCAGGAAGCAGGGGCTGTGTGCCTGTTGCACACGGTGCCCCAGCCCAACTTGGAGGTGTCTGTGGTGACCACGACACGTCTGGACACCTGCTGTAGTGGAACTCCTGCCTGCAAAAACATGAGGTCTGTCCAAGGTGCTGTGCTGAATCTGTCTCATATGCATCAAACCGAGTGGCATGACCACGGCCGAGAAACCCATATGCCCCAGGAGCCTCTGAAAGTGTTTCAGTGGAACTGCTGTCCTCTTCGCTGTTCAGCACCAACTGCGCACGCTCCCTTGTGAGGCACGCTATCATTGAGACAGAGACTACTCCATGCCGAGAAAGTTTATGCTCTGAACTGGGGAGAGCTTGCTCTTTTCCCAGTTGACCCAAAGCCCTAGACGGCTGAGATGCCTGTGCACCAGGTCTGAGTGTGCTAGAATCAGCCAGTCGTCAAGGTAGTTGAGTATGTAGATGCCCATATCCCTTAATGGGGCAAGAGCTGCCTCTGCGACTTTCGTGAAGATGCAAGGGGACAGGGAGTGGCCGAAGGCATAGGAAGGGTCTATGTCGAGGTAAAACCGAGTACGCATCCTTCAGGTCTACCACCACGGACCAATCTCGATGTCGGACGTACATCAAAATGTGTTTCTGCATCTTGAACGGGAGTCTGTGTAAGGCCCGGTTCAGAACTCGCAGGTCCAAGATTGGCCGCAACCCACCTCCAAGGTCTGGGATTGGGGCACTAAAGGGCAGATCACGTCTGACTTACCTGGAGGTGGGGCCTCGTGGCGGGGAGGAGCAGGTGACGCCACGTCAAGGAGCATTGCTTCGTCCCGAGGTCGCTGCGCTGAGGGGAGCCTTGAAGCACTTACCTTGCTCTGCATATCCGGCATAGTACAGGTGAGCGACTGAGGTGGAGGAACTCTTAGGTCATCCTCGAGACTCGTCACAACCGGTTGGCCCTAGGCATGGCGTAGCTGGGCGTGCGAATGGGGGGACCACATTCGCGGGGTCCTGGCTGCGAGTGCTCGGTGTCTGGTCGCCGTGACAACAGTGGTCGTAAACACCAATTACATGACCCAAGGAGTGAGGAAACCACTCTTTTTTTGACAATTTGGGCTGCGGCGAACAAAAAAGAGGAGGGAACAAAAGATTTTCCTCCCAGCAGACGCTTCTTAAGAGATGAAATAGTATTCAGCTCACTGATAGTACAACCGCTCGGCTCCGACGAAAAAATCTGAATGAGAGTGGGCATTCCTTCTCCTTTCTGTATGTCTGTGGGAGTGGCATGCAAATTCCACTCACCAATTCTCATTGGCCTTTTCTCAAAAGAATATAGGTGTTTGGGTCTATCAAGAGCGATCCCCAGTGTCACTACATTGACACAATATCAAGTGAGAGGTAGAAGGGGAACATACGGACAGCAGCCATGCTTCTGAGGCCTGCGTTTAAAGTAGCTTTTAAATGTGAAGCACACTGTCCTGACAACAGACTACATATATTAACCAATGTTACATTAAAATTTGTTATTAATTACTATATGCCTCTTTATATGAATAGTATTCACATGAGATCGATAAAAGAAGCTATTTTAACCACTCAATGATGATTTCAAATAATATGTAGTGTAATAATAAGGTGCATGGAGAAGACAAAGTACAATCAAAGAGGATAAATCCAGCAACACTTGTTTAAGGAAGAGATTTATTAGATAAAATAGACACACAAGCATTCATTAGTGTACATATATTTGACAAATTAATCAGCATTTTATGTAATTAATTCAGTACAAATGTTTCATTGATGATTGACAGTAGTATTCTAGTATTCCCTTCTGAATACAGCCACACACATACACAAAGTAATAGATCCATTGGCCTTCCATGTAGTGTAATGTAAACAACAGCGGCATGTGTAGATAGAAAACAAACAACATGTGACATTTATCCCAGATTACTCTGTATATTATTATGTATGGGATTATGCATCACATATAAGTGAGTTTAGTTGAGTGTCTATAGGCCCTTTCCCACTGCAGGTACTAAAGCCTGTTTTAGGAACTTTCCCTCAGGACTATTCGTTGCTTTCGCACCTAGGGAACTATAGTTTCTCTGAGACATTTCTGGGGGATTTTTAGCTCCTAATCTGGAGTAGGTACTTTGGGGGCATACAGGGACTGTGGGAAACTTTGGGAGGTGCTACAGCCTGTAATTGGTCAAAACTCATGATACACAAAGCACTGAGAAAGGAGAGGAGTGCACAGCTACCATTAGTAAACAACTAGCTGCTAGCCTGCTACTATTTTTCAGTTACCTCAACAGAAATAAAACAAAACCAACAAAGTATGCTGTTTGTACTGTATGACTATATAGAACATAATAGGTATATAGTGCTTTCAGCATGTTATCCGCTGAGTTCAGCGTGTGATGCGTGGTAGTCTGGCTGCCTCCCCTCTCCTCTCCTCTCACTTCAAGATGTAGCATCACTCGCACTGCTCTCGTGTCCAGTTTAAACTGTAACCTGAAGACACAGACTGCATCCGAAAATGGGAAAATGCTACCTTCAGGGGGCTGTATAAGGAGGTAGGACAAAATAAGGTGCTTTTGAAACCCGTTTTCTTTATAGTTCCATTCATCCAAAAACACTGTCGTTTGTAACTGAATAGGCAGCTGCCTCCATTTTCAGATGCAGCCAAAGCTCCTGTAAAACAGTCCTAACAAAAGTGTAACTCTGATCCCGTCCTCTGTTGTGTTGTTGCTATTGTATCACATGTGCTGATAATGTCACAAGAAAAATGGTCGATAGATGACGTCATTTCGAGGGTACTTCTGTGAGTCGGAATGCAAAAGAGGAAAAGTCTCCACCGTTCCTCATTAGAGTTCTTATCTAGAAAATTATTAAAGGACAAGTACTGGGACTGTAGGTGGGAAAAGGCCTTATATTCATTAGTTCTCATGTGTTGTTCTCTCTGTTTGTGCATGTAAGATTACGATCTCTCCAAGCTGCGGGACTTCATGGACCAACAGGTGGATGCGTACATCGATAAGGGCATCATCGCCAAAGATGAAGGTGATGTCATCAAGAGAATCTATGGGAGCCTGTAGGAGCCACTATTCTACATAGCTTCTCATGTGACAGTGTAACTGAATGCGTACTAAATACTTCAACTGGGCATAATAACACAGATCTAATACTTTAACTCCTAATAAACATGATGTAGTCTGCAAAGACAAAATCTGAGCAGAATATTACTCTCCTGAAGGCAATATAGTCTCAGTGCGGTCAGCAATAGAACACAATCTAATGCTAGAGGATCCACACATCACATCTGAGATGTAAATGTTCTTACACAGTTGGACTGAATAACAGCATTTGCTAACTAGAAGTCTGAAATTCAGTGAATTTGGTGGTATGACTTACAAATCAGTGTGAAATAGAAGCTTTTGCACCTGTCCTTCTTTTGCAATAGACTTTTACAGCATCATATACATATTTATCTGTGCATCATTTTCCTTTATGTATGGTGTATAGCATTTTCTCTTTATTTGGTCTTGTTTGAAGAAATTAACCAGTATTGTTTCTAAGTCAACGAAAAAATGAGCTTTTATTGTCAGTAAATTACTTTCCTCTTCTGTTGATTTTTCTCCTAGTCAATAGGGGGCAGTCTTCCCTTCTCTTTGTCAAGTTTGGTTTTCTGGGATTTGTTTCTCCACTTTTTGAATCTGTGTATTACACATGCTATATAGATTGACAACAATCAAGTATTTTTTAAATGTAAATATTATGATCTTTCCAAAAATCTATTAAACATTGCCTTTCTTTAATTATGTAGCATGTGTGGTAGTGTTTATTCATTTATTTATTGTTCATATTAAATTTGGAAATATTAGTCAAAGGACTATAAAAAATGATTTTATAATGAAACACTAAACATTTAAAGCAGTGTTTCCCAACCTTTTTTCAGCCACGGCACACTTTTTATGACTAAAACATTGTATGGCACACCACTATCCCACATAGTCTAACCATCGTCAATATTTTTCCTTTTCAATAACTTGACAGAAGAACAACACAGTATTACAAAAAAACAAATATGATTAAAATATGAACAAAACACGTAAGAAATTAACTGAACAGAACTCAATCGACCACTCAAACCTTCCTCCTCGTCCGCATCGACTTAAACTGGGCGCTCGCCTGTACGTAATCAAATGCATCAAGAGACACTGATGCTGAGGTGATTGTCATTAGATTTTGTGTCTTTGACTTGGACAGACGACTTCTCGTGTCAGTTTTAATTTGATTCTGGAGGCTGAACCCAGCGTCAAGCGCCGCATCGCCCTCCACATGACAAGAGCTGCAGAAAGCGTCACAGAGGGGTGATTTTTTTTCAGTTTGCCACTTAAAAAAGCAGGAGGTGTTCACAATAAACATTGAAAACATGTATTTGGAAGAGAGAGAAAAGCAGAAAGTAATAAAAGGAATCGTTTAAGTTTAGGTCGAAGCGTTTCCTTGGTGAATTTAAATGAGTTCAATAACTGGGGTCTCTGATATTCATAAACAATAAGGTAATATTTAATTAAAAGAAATTTGGAGACATTCAATGTTTCTTCACAAATTTGGACAGTTTTTAAATATTTCTTGTTGCTTAGTATCTCAAAGACATTACTGGTGAAACAAAAACGTGTGTGAAAAACACTTTGGTGTGACGTCACTTCATAGACTTCAATGTATTCTGCAGCGCTGACATGAGTCATGTGATGACCCTTAACACTATAAATATCAGTCACTTTTGCACATTAATTATTGCTCTGAACAATTACAAAAGTGACCGATTATGGTTTCAAAACTGTGAATTTCTCCGAAAGGTGAGGAGTTTGGATCCCTAAAATTATTTTTTAAAAAATTCATGCATTTATTTATTTTGTGGAATTTGATAATTTTCCACGGCACTCCTGACAATCTTTCACCACACACTAGTGTACCGCAGCACAGTGGTTGGGTGTGACAGGGTGGAGGGCGTGGCTGGGTCGTGAGTCTACACACCCGGTCCCTTATCAGGCTAGTCAGCCTTTATCCCTCTCGGAGGCTTGATTAGCCTGATAAGGGACCGGGTGTGTAGACTCACGACCCAGCCACGCCCTCCGCCCTGTCACATTGGGAAACAATGATTTAAACAGCCCTGACAGGAACAAATGTTACCCCCTGACAGGAACAGAGCTATGGATTAGCCTTCCACAAACAAACTACATCAGAAACGTATACATGTGAAATGTATACATAATGTTGATAATAAGCTATAAGAAAGCATTTGTGATAATTGTGATAAAATGATAATAAGCATTTGATAAGAAAGCTATAAAACAATGTCAGCTTCTTCCAGACTAAAGTAAATATATTTAAATATATTAAGAATAACAAAAAGTTTCTAGACAACAACATCTACACAGAACACATTAAGCTGATGCATTACAGAAATCATTTTCACATTCTGAAGAAAGAAGAACAGTGTTTACACATTCAGGAGTCATTTGTATGATGCATGATACAGTCATGGGTCGTTGTCAGGATGCTACTATGAATTTTGCATTTGAGTTAAAAGAGTCCAGTCTCAAATCTCTTTTGATTACAGTTAGGGTTGATATTACAGGCATTATACATTTACAGAATATGTGTAAAGTGACTGTGGAGGGACGTCAAGGAGGACACCAGAAAACAGGTTCCTTCAACTCAGGTACATGAGCTTTTATTGGCTTTCAGGGGCGCCACGACACGCCAGCTTCACAAACATTTAGATTCACAAACTTTTAGATTCACAATAAAGGCTTCCGGACCGCGATTCTCTCTCTCTCCTCTGCTGGCGGTGTGCCTCTTTTTATGCCGCTCTCCACATGCTCGCTGTAATTAGTGACAGGTGTTAATCATAATTTAGCTCAGGTGTAAGTGCCCTTACCGCTTCTCTCTCTCAGGAAGGGCACTTGACCACGCCCCTGCTGCCACAGCTCCAAAAAGCACATAAAGACAGCATAAAATTAATCCATGTCTTCTGAAGTCTTTTTTTACGGTAAATCTTGACATCAGCAGTCTGCAAACTCTATGTGTAACTGAGCTTGAAAACATGATAGTTCCTGTAGACTGTAATTTCAAGAAGAACATTGTAAAAGGAGTTACATTTACACATTAAAAGTGTCAACAAATGGAAAAATTTTCAAAAGTGTCCCACTTTGCCCAAATTCACCCTAGTATATATAAAACGAAAATTAATTTGAGATCATTTTTATTTTAGTTCGTTTTTAATTTACGAAAAAGTATTTTAGTTTAATTTCAGATTTTCCAATAGTTTCCATTTTTATTTTTATTCTAGATTACGAAAATATTTTTATTTAGTTTTAGTTTCAGTTTTTGTTAACTATAATAACACTGGTTTGACAAGATTAGAGACAACATTCTGATTCAAAATAAATGTGACGTCACATTCTTTACTGTTTTTCACACTCTTTAATAGCTTGAGTGAATTATTTTGAGTGTGTAATCACTCATTACAAAACCATAAATAAACACCAGAATTTGTGTTGTGTGATTGTGTCTATATGAGGATTTTACATAATTTACAGTATTAGTATCTCACTTTAACACCTCAACTATTACAACAGTAGATACCTTGTCTAGATATAAAATAGATTTAATAATGAGAAAATAAAGACTTGACAAAACTCACTGTTACTGATTAAAGCTGTATGACTGTATTACTGATACAATCTCTATATAATCTATATTGTTACATCACAGAGTTTCACAGATCCTTTATAAACACTAAACCCAGGATATAGAGGTTGAGTGAAGGTGGTCTGGACTCTGTGGATGAGGGTCTTTCTGTCAGAGACACTGTAGAAGCACAAAGTTCCTGCACTGTTATCCACATACACTCCTATTCTGCATAAGCTGGAGGGTACAGGGAGTTCAGTGTGTTTGCTATTGTGAATGAATGAGTAACTGGAGGGAGAACAGAACAAACTCCAAGACTGATCATTATATCCAAATCCACACTCATTCATCCTTCCCTTCCTGCTGATGCTCTTATATGACACTGATATAAACACACCTACAAGCCCACTCCACTCAGTCTCCCAATAACAGCGTCCACACACACTCTCTCTACACAACACTTGAAACCAATCAAATCTGTCTGGATGATCAGGATACTGCTGGACTGTGTCAGTGTAAGAAACCACTCTGTTCCCATCTGACAGACGGAGGTGTTTATTAACTGTGTTTGGATCCAGAGTGAACTGATGGAAATCTGATGGAGATAAAATACATCTGAATCAGCAAATATTAATTTTAAACATGAAAATAAATAAAATTTTGTAACTGAACTTTATGTAACACGAGCTGTCACGTAATTTTTTTGTGTGTGTTTAGTAGAACTTACTAAATGATCCTTTTAGGGCTGCAACAATTAATCGATAATTATCGATAATGAAAAATGTCTCGGGTTACTTAACTGTAACCCCTGTTCCCTGATAAAAGCGGAACGAGATGCTGCACTGATTTAGCGCTTTGGGAACAACTTTAGGTGTGACCAGCTGTGAATACTGTATGTGTGCAACACGTAAATGAAAATGTCTAGAATTTATAGCCTCTGCTGATGACATCATTGGATGCACCTGTAGCAGGGCTATAAATAGATGCGTCACCGGTGCATCATCAGGTATATTGTCTGAAGTGCAGTCCTGGGGCATCCCAGTGTGACAATAAAGCGCAGCATCTCGTTCCGCTTTTATCAGGGAACAGGGGTTACAGTTAAGCAACCCGAGACGTTCCCTTTCAAAAAGCTACACTTTGATGCTGCGCTGATTTAGCGCTTTGGGAATGAGAATACCCATGCTGCCACACTGTGGATGTCCGGACCCCTTACGCTTGTGTAGTTGTGCTCACAAGAGCGCGAGAGGTCTCAGACATGAGCTTGTGATGTTGACTCAATGACATAAGAGCCCGGAGTGGGATAAACATCCAAACTATAAAATCTTATGAATGTGTGCGGAGAGGACCAGCCTCATAGGCCAGGGCAATAGAGTCCCTCACCCAATCGACATTGTCTGCTTGGTGGCGGCCGCCCCCCTGTTGCGGCCCCCATGGCAAACGAATAGTTGCCCTGACTTACGCCTCTGGCTAGTGCGGTGGACATAAGTCTGAAAGGCACGGACTGGACAAACTCCGTGAAGTTTTTCCTGCTCCGGCATTGTAACGGTGGGGAGCAGAAGGCTTCGAAAGTGATCGGATGTACATTCGAGAAAGGAACCTTAGGCAGGTAGTCAGGATGAGGGTACAAAATTGCTTTAGCCATTCCTGGGGCAAAATCTAAGCAGGCTGGCAAGACAGACAGTGCCTGTAGATCCCCAATTCTTTTTAGAGAACTAATTGCCATAAGAAAAACCATCTTGAGAGCCAGAAGTTTATCAGACGCTGACTCTAGAGGTTCGAAGGGGGTCTCATCCAGACCTTCAAGGACTATTGCTAAGTCCCATGAAGGGATCCTGGTCCTAGCAAGAGGTCTCATTCACATGGCTCCACGAAGGAAGCGAGCGAGCAGAGGATGTCTCCCCAATGGCACACCGTCAGTCAAGGAGTGGCAAGCCGATAGAATGGCCACGTAAACCCTGAGAGTGGCGGGCATGTGCCTGCTGATAATTTTTCCTGCAGAAAGTCCAGAAACTGAAGCAATCTGGCAGTTAACTGGATCTGCATCATGTGCACTGCACCATCTTTCGAAGACACCCTATTTATTGGTGTAACGTCTCCTAGTAGAGGGAGCCCTAGCACTTATAATGCAAAAGGAGCCAGTGCTGCATCCATGCATTTAGTGAACGTGCGGGGTGATACGGCTAAGCTGAATGGAAGAACCCCATACTGGAAGGCTTCACTCCCGAAGGCAAACCTCAGGAACTTCCTGTGTTGTGGCAGAATTTCTATATGAAAGTATGCATCCATGAGATCGATCATGACCAACCAATCGTGATGTTGGATTTGGGACACGACCATCTTAATAGTTAGCATCTTTAACTTGAATGCCCTAACAGAACACTTCAAGCCTCGAAGATCTAAGATCGGACGCAACCCCCCACCCTTCTTGGGAACCAGGAAGTATCTGCTGTAATAACCTGACTCTTTCTCTGGAAGGGGAACATGTTCTATGGCCCCTTTGTCCAAGAGGTTTTGCAGTTCTTTCCACAGTAGACATGCTTGCTCCGGTTTCATGGTAGTGGAAACCACAGCATTGAAACATGGAGGACGGCGAACTAATTTAATTCTGTAGCCTTTTTCTTCTGTTCTTAGGACCCACATAGAAATACCTGGCAGAAGTTTCCACCCTGCCAGGTTCTCTGAGATGGGTATTAATTTTGACATTTCCTGTTAAGGGGATGTCGAGTGTTCCGTGTCCTGGACTAAGGCAGTAAGCAACGGTACACCCAACATTTCGCTGGAAGCCTCTAACTCCCGAAACACCAGAGGCGGCGGGAATGTAGAGGTTTTGTGGGAGTATCGGGAGGGTAGAAGTGGATGATATATGCGCCCCGGCCTGAGGGGGGATATCCCCACAAGTCTGGGCGCAAGAGCGTCAGGGTTTTTTCCTCTTAGAAATTACTGCCCTGAGGTCTTGCTTTGGGGGCTGCTGAGGGCGACGAGCTGGTTCCCAGTCTCTACGAGGGGGAGCATGACTCGCCACGCTTTGTTTTTAAGCCTCCCTTCTTGAAGGACCGGGGCAGGGCTGGGTGGCTGACGGCCCCTCCCCCTGAGTGCAGCGAGGAAGGAATTGCCCAAAGGCTTCCTCATGACTTTTTGCCTCCTGGAACCTGGTGATAACAACATTCATAGCATCACCAAATAAACCAGAAGTCGAAACCGGGGCATCGAGAAGGAAAATTTTGTCCTTGTCTCTGATGCCCGACAGGTTGAGCCATAAGTGTCTCTCCGTGCTGACTAAAGTAGACATAGACCGGCCAATGGTGCAGGCCGTCTGCTTGGTCATGCGAAGAGACAGATCAGATTCAATGCTGTGGAAACCACAGCATTGAAACATGGAGGACGGCGAACTAATTTAATTCTGTAGCCTTTTTCTTCTGTTCTTAGGACCCACATAGAAATACCTGGCAGAAGTTTCCACCCTGCCAGGTTCTCTGAGATGGGTATTAATTTTGACGTTTCCTGTTAAGGGGATGTCGAGTGTTCCGTGTCCTGGACTAAGGCAGTAAGCAACGGTACACCCAACATTTCAGCTGGAAGCCTCTAACTCCCGAAACACCAGAGGCGGCGGGAATGTAGAGGTTTCGTGGGAGTATCGGGAGGGTAGAAGTGGATGATATATGCGCCCCGGCCTGAGGGGGGATATCCCCACAAGTCTGGGCGCAAGAGCGTCAGGGTTTTTTCCTCTTAGAAATTACTGCCCTGAGGTCTTGCTTTGGGGGCTGCTGAGGGCAACGAGCTGGTTCCCAGTCTCTACGAGGGGGAGCATGACTCACCACGCTTTGTTTTTAAGCCTCCCTTCTAGAAGGACCGGGGCAGGGCTGGGTGGCTGACGGCCCCTCCCCCTGAGTGCAGCGAGGAAGGAATTGCCCAAAGGCTTCCTCATGACTTTTTGCCTCCTGGAACCTGGTGATAACAACATTCATAGCATCACCAAATAAACCAGAAGTCGAAACCGGGGCATCGAGAAGGAAAATTTTGTCCTTGTCTCTGATGCCCGACAGGTTGAGCCATAAGTGTCTCTCCGTGCTGACTAAAGTAGACATAGACCGGCCAATGGTGCAGGCCGTCTGCTTGGTCACGCGAAGAGACAGATCCGTGGCTCGACGAAGCTCGGAGAAAGCCTCCTCGTCGACCGTGGTGCCCGCACTCAGGTACTTCAACAGATCAGGCTGGGATGTCTGTAACACTGCCATAGTGTGCAGGGCAGCACCAGCCTAACCTGCTGCCTGATAAGCCTTCCCCACAAGCGTGGAGGTGGTCCTGCATGGCTTTGTGGGGAGAGTGGGTCTTTTTAACGATGATGCCGAGCCAGGCAGGAGATAACCCGCAAGTGTCTCTTCAACCGGTGGAATCACCGAATACCCCCGTGCCTCAGCACCCATGATAGTCGAATTCTGTATATCGAAATTGAGGGCACGAAGACACGGGAAGTATAAGGTTTCCTCCATGAACAAGAGAGCTCGTCATGGATGTCATCAAAGAAAGGAAGGGACTGATGAGGCGTTCCCTTCCCTTGGCCACAGACAGAAGTCTGTCCTCCAACTTGGAGCGTTTGGGGGTCTCTTGTTCACGTGGCCGGTCTAATTGAAGCACGAAGACAACATTGTAAAGTGTAAGCCTGGCCACCGGACAAGTAATCACCTCGAGTAATTCCTCCAATGATGTATTGTCATGCACGGAATGCTCGGAGGTGGATAACTTGAAGTCCGTAGACTCAGGAGTTTCACAGTCCCCCTCATGAACCAAAGAGGCGCCGTTTAATGTGGAGCGGATGCTGCATCAGGTGCGTTGAAAGAGAGCATGTGTGCTTAAGAGTTGTTTCTCTCAGCACGTAACTTACATTTTACTGCTATTTTCTATGTTTATAATGTATACATGTTATGAACTCAAAATCAGGCACATATTTCCAGGTATTTTGCGAAACATTTTGTTTTTACCAAATGTGAGTCTCCGTTATGCCTCACTGAGCAAGCGAGCACGCACATCCACGTCAATCAAACCGATTGTAATGGAGAAAGGAAACTCGTGCAACAGCACTTTCAGTTTCAATGTAAACAATTGTGCAGCTTTCATGGATGTCATGGTCATGTGTGCTTGTTTTTAAAGTGTTTTAGATATTTTCTCATCATTTAACTGCATATAATACAATGAGCACCAGGATGAGACTTTTCAGCACAAAAGTGAATCTGAGTTTGCAGATGATTATACGGTGTTAAACTGTATATAATACTGAATATAATGTATAATAATCCTACGGGTCCTGATATATGATAGTCCTGATAGTGCCATATGCAATGTCTGATTTCACCAGTAAATTTATATTATGGCAGATATTATTTTACTGGATAAGCATGCACTACCCTTAAACATTTATTTTTGAAAAGAATACTTTAGAAACATGCTATAAGTGACAAAAATATTTTTAAACTTACATTATTAATTTAAAATACCTATATTATTCAGTGGCAGTGTACAAGCATTATGTTAGATACAAGCATATGTATCTAACATAATCATGTATTTTTCAGCTGGACAGAATTATCAATATTTCTATTCTGGTGTCACCAATGCCATCTGCTGGATTTGCAGATTTTTTTTGTCCCACTCCATCCCTGATAGATCGTTTTATTCTCTAATAAACAGTACATTTAAAGCTTTACAAGCAAAGGAAAGGAACTGTTTTGAATATGTCATGAAAGTAATAATAATAATAAATTAAATTAAAACTTAAAAATGTTTTAATTATTTAATCTTTGTTCAAAGTTTTGTAGTATTTAATCATTAACTCAGTTATGTAAATGTAACCAAATCTGTATACCCTTTATCAATTCTGTTTATATAAAAATATATAAAATGAATAAAATACAGGAAATCAATTTTGTATCCAATGAATCAAAGAAATAATTAAAGATTAATCGATTATCAAAATAATCATTATTTGCAACCCTAGATCCTTAATGCAAATGTTAATTGACATGATGAATTATGATTAATGCTGTCTTTCAGTCTGTTGTCTATATTAAGATTTTGAGATTACATTTAGTAAGGTTCAAATAAGAGCATGTTTATTAAGTTCATTATCTTCTGAGATACTTTAGCATCCTGTATATTGGTATCATGTGTGTTTAAAATGTGTTTTTCTGGACATTGATCAGTTTTTGAGTGTTCAGATGATCCAGTAGTGTATTAGTTACAGTACTCACAACACAAAAACATGGATTCAAATCACAAGTTGGATTTTTCATGTAATGTATTCAATCATCGTGGGTTTATTTCTCAGTAAAGGTGTGATGCTACAGAGTCTGATCTGAGAACAATCTTAAAATATTGTCTGTTTAATAAGTAGCTAAAATAATTCTTTCATTTATATGAAAAAGAACAGCTTGGTCATTCTACTAAATATCTCCTTTTGTATTCCACTAAATAAATAAAATTATATGGGTTCAGAACAATGTGAGGAAAGTCTGGCAGAATTTGTTATTTTTCTGTGAATTATTCTTGACATTTTTGTGTATAATTTAGGGTTTTTTAAGGTAAATGTCTACAAAGACATTTTTGAAAAAACTCTACAAAGTATTTTAAAATAGCAGAAGTGTTTCTTACAGAGTGCATTTTAACTGCACATTCTGAAAAAGATGATCATTATGATTATTATTTTTTTCTGTTTACATAAATCACCTTTACCTTTTCAGAAATGAAACCTTCTAGAAGTATCTTAACACATATAGTGTGTTTTGTGCTTGTTTTTTGTGACTTACATTGTAGGAACTTTTCTCTGATCGGATCCATGTTGACTAGAAATCAACAGACATAAACAGTGTAATTCTCATGTAAAGACAAAATGATATCTATGTCCATTCTGACATCATTTTAATATGCTCTATAATGTTTTCTACAAGATCTGAGATGATGCATGACTCATGTTTGAGAGTGAATGATTGTTCAATGTTTTACCTACCAGAAATCTTTTTTATCACTTTGCAGAAATCCTCCAGTTTGTCTCTCAGCTGACAGACAGATTGTTTTATATCTTCAACAGAGAGAGGGGAACTGACAGTAATTCTGCCTGTAGATTCTGGAGCTGCAGAGATAGACTGGAAACACTACAAAACACACAAAATAAAAACAGCTCATCACCTGCACTATAGTCAAATGATGCTGGTCTTGTTGACTTATCTTTAGAGACTCAAGAGCCAGTAGATGTAGTTTTTAACAGCATGTTCTTGCTAGAGAGCACTGTGGTGTTTTTCTAGATCTCTGTTACCTGCAGGAAATGGATGTGATCATCTGTGTGTGAAAGCTGCTCCAGCTCAGCGTCTCTCCACCTCAGATCAGCGATCTCCTTCTTCAGTCGCTGCAAGAGTCCTTCATCTCGACTCACTGCAGCCTTCTCCTGATCTCTGATCAACTGTATCACCTCAGTGCGACTTCTCTCAATGGAGCGCATCAGCTCAGTAAAGATCCTCTCACTGTCCTCCACTGCTGTCTGTGCAGAGCGCTGTTACACACACATTACAATCACACAGTGAAAGAACTCCAGCACTGGAGGAGAGTCCCAACTGAGTCTCAAACTTCTCTTCTGCTCAAAACTCACCTGATGAGACGCCACAGACTCTCTCAGCCGCTGAAGATCTCTCTCTCTCTTCTGGATTCTCTGCTGATATTTTCTCTGGATTTCTTTCATGTGTTTCTGTTGAACACAGATATAAAAGTAAACATCAGAAATATTTCATAAAACGTCTCGGGTTACTTAAGTGTAACCCTTGATCCCTGAAAAAAAGAAGAACGAGATGCTGCACTGGAAAGCGCTTTGGGAACAGCTTTAGGTGTGACCAGCTGTGAATATGTGTGCAACACGTCAATGAACATTGACCGGAATTTACAGCCTCTGCCGGTGTAATCATTGGATGCACCTGGGGCAGGGCTATAAATAGATGCGTCACAGGAGCATCGTCAGGTATTTTGTCTGAACAAAGGAACAAGGGTTACACAGGCATCCAGGGATATAAACCGCCCTGAGTGACAGTAGCTTGCCCTGGGCCCAAAGGAGAACCCGACGTGTCAGAAAATTCAGCTGACGTGAACGTGGGCCTCCTTGATGGTTTATGTAAGAGACTACCGCTGTATTGTCCACCTGCACCAAGACAAGGCAGCCTCTGGAGGAAGTATTTTAGGGCCAGAAATACAGCCATCAATGCGAGACAGTTAATGTGACAATCGAGCTGAAGACCCTCCCATTCCCCTTGAGCTGGACAACCACTTAAGACTGCTACCCCGCCCGTCAGGGGAGGCAAACTGCGATGACAAGATACACCTAGAGTGGGACTCCAAGTGAGGAACCGGGGTCTGAACCACATAGAAAGGGTACGTAGCACGTGGCGCGTAACCCTTATCAGCCTAGGGGATTGGCCCTTGGATGAAATCCCTGGCTTTGAGCCACAACTGAAACGGTCTCATGTGCAAAAGGTCCAAAGGGATCACCGAGGACGCAGTTGCCATGAGACCTAATAGTCGTTGATACTGAAGAACAGTGCAACCTTGTCCTAGCCTGACTTTGCTCAGGGTGTTCTGAATGGACTCTATTCGAGCGGGAGACAATTGTGTCCGCATTGTGATCGAATTCCATACAATCCCCAGATAGGTAGTTTTCTGAGTGGTAGAGAGGACAATTTTGTTGGCGTTGTGCCTCAAACCCAGAGAAACCAGATGAGCTAAGACGATATCCCTGTGCTGTAAAGCCAGTTCTTATGACTGTGCTAGTCTCAGTCAGTCGTCAATGTAACTTAGAATGTGGATGCCCCGGAGTCGCAAAGGAGCCAGTGTTGCATCCATGCATTACGTGAATGTGCGGGATGATAAGGCTAGACCGAACGGAAGAACCCGATATTGGAAAGCTTTGCCCCCAAAAGCGAACCTCAGGAACTTCCTGTGTTGTGGCAGAATTTCTATATGAAAAATATGCATCCATGAGATCGATCGTGACCAGCCAATCGTGATGTTGGGCTTGTGACACAACCGTCTTGATAGTTTGCATCTTGAACTTGAACACCCTGAGTGGTTCATGCCTCGATGATCTAAGATCGGACGCAACCCCCCACCCTTCTTGGGAACCAGGAAGTATCTGCTGTAATAACCTGACTCTTTCTCTGGAAGGGGAACACATTCTATGGCCCCTTTGACCAAGAGATTTTGCAGCTCTTCCAACAGTACACATGCCTGCTCCGGTTTTACGGTAGTGGGGACCACGCCACTGAAACACGGAGGGCGGAGAACAAATTTAATTCTGTAGCCTTTTTCTACTGTTCTTAGGACCCACAGAGAAATATCTGGCAGAAGTTTCCACGCTGCCAGGTTCTCTGAGATGGGTATTAATTTTGACACTTCCTGTTGAGGGGATGTCGGGTGTTTTGCGTCCTGGACTAAGGCAGGAAACAGCGGTACACCCAACTTTTCATTGGAAGCCTCTAACTCCCGAAACACCAGAGGTGGCGGGAATGGAGAGGTTTCATAGGGGTACCGGGAGGGGCGAAGTGGATGATACACTCAGCCCGTCCCGAGGGGAGCTACCCCCTAAGGCTGGGCGCAAGGCCATTAGGGTTTCTTCCTCTTAGAAATTACTTCCCTGAGGTCTTGCTTTGGGGGCTTTTGAGGGCGACGAGCCTGTCCCCAGTCGAAGGAGAGCACGATTCGCAACGCTTTGTTTCTGAGCCTTCCTTCTAGCAGGACCAGGGCGGGTCTGGGTGGCCGACGGCCCCACCCTCTGAGTGCGGCGAGGAAAAAACTGCCCAAATGCTTCCTCGTGGCTTTTCACCTCCTGGAACCTGGAGATAACTGTATTCATAACATCCCCGAATAGGCCGGAAGGCAAAACCGGGCATCAAGAAGGAAAACTTTGTCCTTATCTTTGATGCCCGATAGGCTGAGCCATAAGTGTCTTTCTGTGCTGACCAAAGCAGACATAGACTGGCCAATGGCATGGGTTGTCTGCTTGGTCGCACGGAGAGATAGATCCATGGCTCGACAAAGCTCAGAGAAAGATTCCTCATTGAGTGTGGTACCCACACTCAGGTCCTTTAGCAGGTCAGCCTGGTATGCCTGCAAGACTGTCATTGTGTGCAGAGCAGCACCAGCCTGACCAGCTGCTTGATAAGCCCTCTCCACTAGCATGGAGGTAGTCCTGCATGGCTATGTGGGGAGAGTGGGTCTCTTTAGTGATGATGTCGAGCCAGGCGAGAGATAACCCGCAAGTGTCTCTTCTACTGGCGGCATCAACGAATAGCCCTGTGTCTCAGCACCTACGATAGTCGAATATGTCGACATCAAGGGCACGAAGACACAGGAAGTAAAAAGATTCCTCCATGAATGAGAAATCTTGTCATGGAGGTCATCAAAGAAAGGAAGGGACTAATATAGTGTTCCCTTCCTCTTTTTCTTTTCAGTTTTTTTAGCCACCAGACTAGAAATCTGTCTTATAGTTTTGAGCGTTTGGAGGGGGGGTGGTCTCTTGTTTGTGTGGCCAGTCTAGCTGTAGTCCGTCCATAGCCCGAGTAACCACCTCGAGTAATTTCCCAGCCGCTTTATTATTATGCATGGAATGTACAGAGGTTCAGTGCCCCCCTCGTGAAACGAAGAGGCGCTGAGGCACGCTTGAGGCTCATGAGAAGGATCAGCTGGATCTGGGGAGAGAGCGAGTGATAGGGACGGACCCGTCTCTCGCTCCTCAGCCGGATATATCCGAGAGCCCCACGATGAAAGAGTGGCGCTGGCTCTTGGAAGTAATCAAGACGAGTGCGAAGCACTTTGACTGTAAACAGATCGCAATGCTCGCACCCGCCCCACCCCAACGCAAGAGCAGCATGCTCTTCCCCCAAACACACAAAACAAAAACCTCTTGCTTTGTTTAGCAATCATTCTTTTTCTTCTTTTTTTTTAAAAGAAAAGAGAAAGAGAAAGGTTTCTGTGCACTGCCTAACAAATTCTAACTCCTAACAGAGGAAAGAAAGTTCTGACAGGCTCATGAAGAGCACACACACACACACACAGAGTGATCTGAAGACAAAAATATCTGACGATGATCCTGTGATGCATCTATTTATAGCCCTGCCCCAGGTGCATCCAATGATTACACCGGCAGAGGCTATAAATTCCGGTCAATGTTCATTGACGTGTTGCACACATTTTCACAGCTGGTCCTAGCTAAAGCTGTTCCCAAAGCGCTTTCCAGCACAGCATCAGAAGTGTAGCTTTTTGAAAAGGGAACTACACATAACAAAATGATCCTGTAAACAGTTGAGTCAGATGAAGGAAAGGTTGATGTGATGTAGTGGTTTGGTTCTGGACTAGGACCCGAAGGTGGTCAGTTGGCTTTTCATGCATAAATCATGTATGTAAATCATACATTAATGTAAAATTTTAGTTCAAACCTGTTTCTCTGTCCTCTCTGCTGCAGCTGATACAGTGTCATGGTTTTTATGTTCATCCATCGTACACAGCAGACAAATACACTTTTCATCAGAGCGACAGAAAACCTCCAACAGTCGACCATGTTGAGAGCAGATTATCTCTTGGAGTCGTCCAGTGGCATCCATCAAATTGTGTCTCTTACCTTTAAAGAAACTCTCATGTTGTTCAAGGTGATTTTGACAGTAAGAGTTCAGACACACTAGACAGGACTTGACAGCTTTGTATTTTCTTCCATTACAGACATCACACTCCACATCTCCAGCTCCAGCATCAACAGGAACATCAGCTTGAAGTTCAGTCTTCTTCAGTTTCTCCACCACTTCAGCCAGCATGGTGTTTTTATTTGAAGCAGGTCTTGTAGTGAAGCTCTGTCTGCACTGAGGGCAGCTGTAGACTCTCTTCTGATCATCCTGATTCCAGCAGTCTGTAATACAGCTCATACAGTAACTGTGTCCACAGGGAATAGTCACTGGATCCTTCAGTAGATCCAGACACACTGGACAGCTGAACTGATCTGAAGAAATATTGGCTTCTGCCATTTCAATGCATGTAAACAGATAGAGAGAGACACATACGATTGTTCCACAACAGTTTTGTTTTCTCTGAAATGAAACTGAAATAGTTTCCTGGTTCTTTGTTTGAGTGACGTGTAAAATAGGTGTGTCTGTAAAGTATGACTTGCTTGTTATATAAAGCACATTAAAAGTAAAACATTTACCACAGTAAAAACATTTATTGCACATTTGTTTGTCAGAGCACTTTTAATAATTCAACATTTCTACAGATAACAGTAAAGAGAAAAAAATATTTTTAATTTGATTATCAGAATAATTGGACAAGACAGAATAAAACATTCTGAGATAAAAATGGGCTAAACATTCACCATGACCAAAGCTGACCAAACACAAAGGACAAAGAAACACAAAGACACAAAGAGAATTGTATTGTTTATTATGTGTTTTCATAAATCTATCTGTGGCCAAGTATAGTTTGTCTAGTTTAGCCATGTTAAAGTCGACATCCTCAGTCTTTCGGAAGTTTTCCTCTCTATTAAGAGCACTACTGAGTGAATCTGTGCAATCCTTAATCAGATTTGACAAATTCTTTGATTTTATGCAGTGAAATAACAGGTGCGTGACCTATGCCCTGTAAGGATCCGCCCCTTTCCTAAGAGCATATAAGGACCTGCATGAGTTGCTGTTCCTCAGCTGACATTCGCTTCTCGTGATCTCTGTTTCTCTCAGCTTGGTTGAAATTGGACTTTGTCTACATGAGGACACATCGTTAAGATTAGCCTCCACCAGATGTGACTGTCTTGCTTCAGCCAGGTTAGCTGTTTCTGTTTGCTGCAAGCTGCCCACACTCACTTAAACTACCAGTCAGGCTGCCCTCCTTTCTCTCTCACCACTTCCCCTGCTCCTAGGCTGCTTGCCATGGATTTTACAGAGTTTTCCTCTAATCAGTCATTTTCCAAACCTACGGCTACCCCCGTGGAGAACCTATAAATGCTTTTTATAAATTTTATACTTATAAATGTTTTTGGTTTTTTTATATTAATTTTTTCTTGATGTTGCAAGACATAAATATACATTTGGTCATATTATACAACATTTTTATCTTGTCCTACTACATCTTTTTCCCATAAAACAAAAATATAAATAAATTAATTAATTAATGAAAATAATAATAAAACAAAAACAAAGCAAACAAGCAAACAAACAAACTGGTAGCAAGAACAAAAACAGGGGACAGCCTCAGGTATTATGTTTCACACAAAGTCTGATCTTATTGGCCGAATAAATTTCAAGAATCCATTCCACAACCTCTCGAATTTATCCATTTCAAATCTACAAGTGGAAGTCAGTTTCTCCATAACGTATTTATCATGCATCACATCAACCCAATTTTCCTTTCTTGGCGCTTCCACCTTAAGCCATTTCCTAGTAATTCCCTTTTTTCCTGCTAGTAACATGATTTTAAACATTTTACAATTCAGATTCTTTTTACCTTGCATATTAAGTCTTCCCAAATAAAGTGTGTCAAAAGTGAAAGGTAGATCAATCTGTAAAATCTTGTCCATACATTGTTTAAGTTCCATCCAATATTTCACCATCGAAGGACAACTCCAAAAAATATGAACATGATTAGCACTCTTTTCCCCACATCCCTGCCAACAGATTGTATCCCGATATTTTGTCTGAGCTGGAGTTCTAAAATATCTCACTAAGTTTTTCCATCCATGTTCCCTCCAGGTTAGGGATGATGTCACTCTCCATATTTGTTGAGTGAGATCCTCCCATTCCTCATCCGTCACTTTTATGTTTGCTTCAATTTCCCATTTTTGTTTTATGTAGTGTGTATCGTCTCCTTATAAAGCTTCTATCCCTGAATATATCTTTGCAATTCATTTCTTGTTTATTTTAGATTGGTATGCGGAGATAAAGAGTTTCATAATGTTGGACTCTATGTCAAAATTTTCCTTTTTTATATCATGCTCTAAATAATGCCTCACTTGCAGAAATCTATAAAAATCTTGATTTGCCAGTCAAAACTTTTACACTTCTTATTTTCTAATAGTTGCCAGAACATTCGTGGTCCTTTTTCCCAAATTTTTTAGGGGAAAATTCTGTATCATATCCTATCCACCTTAGCAGCTTATTGCTGTGTGTCAATTTATTCTTTGTAACAATTTCAAACCACACTTTAAGTGAAACGTCCAGCCATGGATTGGGTACATTTTTCAATTGGTGCCTGAGTTTGTAATTCCCGATTAATGCCTGTATTGGAGCTTCCGTTGTCATTTTCATTTCAATTTCTTTCCACCTAGCAGAGTAGGAAAGATTACATAAGTTCAACAAAGGCTTTATTTGCGCTGCTTGATAATAACTTTTTAAGCAAGGGAGAGCTAGCCCCCCCTTCGCCTTAGATAGTTGTAATGTTTTGTGTCTTATTCTAGGTTGTTTTCCTTGCAAGATATATCTTGAGATAATTTTGTCCCATTCTATAACTTCCTTATCCAGTATCTCCACTGGAAGATTCTGAAACAGGTATAACACCCTGGGAAGAACATTGATTTTGACCACCTCAACTCTAGATGTAAGCGTCATAAAGGGAATTAAATTCCACCTTGCAATGTCTTCTTTTATTTGGGATATTAATGGGTCATAGTTTGCTGATTTCAATTGGCTAATATCTTTTGTTAAATCAATTCCAAGATATTTCATTGATTTCAAATTCCACTTAATTTCATAATTTTCTTTAATCGCTTCAGAGGGGCTATAATTGAAAGTGAGGACTTGTGTTTTCTAAACATTTATTTTGTAGCCGGACATTTGTCCAAACTTTACAAATTCTGACATGAGTACTGGCAAGGATGTATCGGGATTAGACAAAAATATTAGAACATCATCTGCGAATAGTGCAAGCTTCTGAAATGTCCCCTTTATCTCTATGCCTTGTATTTGTGCATTTTGTTTTATGGATTGGCTAAGTGGTTCCAAAAAAATTGCGAAGAGATGGGGGCTAGCCGAACAACCCTGCCTACATCCACGCCTTAATGATATAGAATTGGATAAACTCCCATTAATCTTAATCCTGGCCGTTGGGTCAGTATACAAGGCTTGTATTGTCCTAATTATTGTATCATGGAAGTTAAATTTTTTTAACACTCTATAAAGGAAATCCCACCTGACAGAGTCAAACGCTTTCTCAGCATCCATTCCCATCACAACTGCTTCAGTGTGATTTTCTTTAATATGCTGCATCACATGTAAAGCCCTTCTTATGTTATCTTGTGTTTGTCTTTCTTTAATAAATCCCGTCTGGTCCAACTGAATAATACCCGGTAAAAACAGCTCAATACGTCTAGCCAATATTGCAGTGAAAAGTCTATAGTCCTGATTCAGGACACTAATAGGTCTATAGCTGGAACAGTCCAATTCGTCCTTGCCTTCTTTAGGGATTACAGAAATTATTCTGTATTGGTATTTCACCATTCTTTAACACCCAGTTAAACGTTTTTTCTAGCATTGGAATTAATGATTCCCTGAACAACTTATACCATTCTGAGGAGTATCCATCTGCTCCCGGGGACTTACTCACTTTGAGTTTAGAAATCGCAGAGTTTATTTCCTGAGCTGTAATCACTGATATCAGGAATTAATTTTGTTTGTCTGTTACCTTAGGCAATGAAAGTGTATCTAAAAAGGCTTCTATATCTGCTATATTATCAATGAGTGGTTGGTCATAAAGTTGTGTATAATATGATTCAAAGCATTTTTTTATGTCCTCTGTCTTATACCTTATTATTTTATTGTGAGAATCCCTTATCTTATATATATTACTTCTAGCCTGCTGTTTTCTTAACTTATATGCCAGTAACTTTGTCGATTTACTACCTGTTTCATAATTCCATTGTTTTGTGAACAGTAACTTTTTTTGTATGTCTGCTGAGTAAATTTCATTTATCTCTGCTTTTTTCTTCCTAATTTCCTGATAAGTTTTGTCATTCGGCCTTTCTTTATGTTCCTGTTCTAATTTCTGTAGGTCCAATTGTAATGCATCAAGATTCCTTTGCCTCAATTTTTTTAAATAAGCAGATTTGGAAATTATTTTCCCTCTTAACACCACCTTACACACGTCCCATAGTACTGGTGGGGACACTTCCCCATTATCATTCTCCTCCAAATATCTTTGAATTTCCGATTCTATTTCTTCTTTAACACTTCCTTTTAATATACTGGCATTAAGTCTCCAGAATGTTGTTCTTTTTTCAGGTGTCAAAGCCAAAGTTGCATAAACCAGACTATGATCAGATAAGTCAGCCACCCCAATCTCACAATTCCCCACCATATGTCTATCTTTATTGTACATTAGGATGTAATCTATTCTTGAATATATTTTATGCGGAGAAGAGTAAAAAGTGTAGTCCTTGGTTGTAGGATTCAATTCTCTCCATACATACATGATACCTAATTCCCCCATCATATTTCCAATTTTATTTGGAATCACATTCTTTTTTACTCCCCTCCCTGAGGTGTCTAATTGAGGGTCCAACCTTTGGTTCAAATCCCCTCATGCGATTAAAACCCCCTCCCCCTCTGATGCCATCAAATCAAACAATTTTCTATAAAACGTCCAATCTGAGCCAGGGGGTGCTTCATATTCAGAAGACTAATTAATACTCCCTCTACTCTTCCTTTAACCCAGACATATCTTCCATCTTTATCGCTTATCACTGACTGTTTCTGAAATGGGATTTGATTCGATATTAAAACCGCTACCCCTCTCCTGTGGCCTGATTTATATGAAGCAGCATATACCTGGTTATAGCCATTTCTCTTCAGTTTTTCATGTTCTTTTTCTGTCAGATGGGTTTCCTGCAGGAAAACTATCCCCGCCCTATCTTTCTTCATTTTACTTAGAATTTTACTTCTTTTAATTGGGTTGAGAACACCATTCACGTTATAGGAAACCACTTTAAGTTTTTTTGTATAGCCATATTTTAGCTCTAATTGTTCTTATTACTATCCCCAGTACTCCCCCTATGTCACCGTAAAAACACACAACCATGAGCCTAACAGAACAAGCTCTAGAACAATTTTTTATCAAATCACTAAACAAAAACCAAAAGACTTCCAATATTAAGGTCGTTCTCTCGACCTTATCTGAGCCTAGATAAGACTCGGAGGGATAGCCTCTGTCCCTAACGGCCAGAGGGCCCTCTCTGCAACAAGAATCTAACCAAAACTACATACCATAACGACAACTCTGAGAATACAGTACCGACAATTGTACCTTAATTTGAGGGAGTTCTTCTTATACATCTCACCCTAAAACACTGAAAGAAAAGAAGAAAGGAAAAAAAATGAAAGGAAAAAGTCCTGAAAACTTCTGGATCAGTCATTCTCCTCCGGCATCCTCCTAAAAGCCTGCAGTCTCTGCTTATACCCGGGTCTAGCATCCGCCTGTTGTCCACCGTTCGTGGCTCGGTCACGGCGCCACGTCAGGCGCTTTATCTTCTCCATTACGTCCTCCGTGGGCTCCACGACCTTCACCTGGAAGCCCCTGTCAGCCATATCTTTTGTCGCCTCCTCCGCTGACTCATCTATAATTATCTTCCTGCCTTCGTACTCGAATCCCTTTTTCTGCCACACCGTCTTCATGATTTCTTCTTTGCATCTGTAACTGAGAAACTTCACAACTACTGATCTCGGTGGAGCGTCATTCGGGGGTGGCGCAGCCAACGACCGGTGAGCTCGTTCAATGGTGAGTTCTAGGGACTGCGGTAATTCAAGCTTCTCTCTCAGGAGGGACTCGATGAATGTGACCATCGACTGGGCCCCATCTTCTGCTCCTTCTTTTAAGCCGTGAATCCTGATATTGTCCCTTCTTAAGCGACCCTCTTGATCCGTCAATTTAGGTGCAACTTGATTTTGTAACTCCAAAAGTTCCAAAGTGGCGTCTTCAATATTTTGAATCTGGTCTTCTGACTCCATTATGCGCTGCTCAGCCTCATCCAACCTGCTATCTATTTTTTGAATGTCCTCCCGAATTACTTTGAGGCTTTCCCCGTTCTCACTGCGAAAATCTCTGAGCTCTTGCAGCACAATGTCCAAAGTTGCCATCTTTTTAGATGAATCGTCTGCTTTACTCGTGGCTTTGCTAGCTTCGTCCTCGGTGACGAGGATGAAGAGGCCATCCCGTCTCCCCAGGCTAACGCCCCCACACCCTTACCCCAGTCTCTTCTAATTGAGGTTTGTGAGCAAGTGGCCGCTTGCCTCAATATTGAATGGCCAGCCCTACAAAGTGCTATTGACCAAGAGAGGGATGTGTACAACGGGAAACTCCTGGGATCCCCTACCGGCCTGAGAAAACAACTTCTCCCTGTCCACCCTGCATGTGCTAAGCATATGAGGAATTGTTGTGGAATATATATATATATATATATAGTGGGAGAGAGAGAGAGTAAGGAAAAGGGGTCATGGGCCGGTTGGCCATGCACATTCATAGCACCAAGCATGCATTTACATTCCTGCCTGTGTCCTATCTTCACTGTATATATTCTGCTTGGCTGATTTTTATGTTCATGATCTGCCTGTGCACAGTTCTCACTTGTGTGCTTCAGGGTTGCCAGGTGTGTGATTATGGGACCTGTCAGGACTGCTTCTTTGAGGTGACCATTCCCTTAACTGGCTTGCAGGGTCTCATTGTGAGTGTATCGGGCAATCGAGGAGCTGTCAATTTCTTGAAGTGGTGGAAAAACTGAAAACTGAGTTGAAAATTTACTAGCATAACGTCTAGGTTACGTATGTAACCTCCGTTCCCCGATGGAGGGAACGAGACGTTGTGTCAGAGAAGCGACACTAGGGGTCTCTCTTGAGCGCCGATATTCACCTCTGAACTATGAAAAAAGGCCAATGAGAATTGGCAACCAGTATTTGCATGTCCCGCCCCCGGACATATGGGTATTTAAGCGGTGCAAATATAGGAGTTCATTCATGGATTTTTCTGAGGAGCCGGAAATGGTCCGGCCACAACAGTGGCTCGGCTCAGCGACGTGGCAGGGGAGACACAACGTCTCGTTCCCTCCATCGGGGAACGGAGGTTACATACGTAACCTAGACGTTCCCCTTCTGTCGCTCTCTCCACGTTGTGTCAGAGAAGCGACACTAGGGGTCCACTTATAAAAGTGCCTTGCGCTGAGCCGTGTACGTGAACTGCTGATACAGGAGCGAGCAGGTATTCTTACGTGCAGGACGACCAACTGTATCAGGCTGCACGTATCCTTCCCCAATGCCCCATTTAAGCCATCAGGATTCCTTATCGTTACCCTGGAAGGGGAACAAGGTGCTGGCCGCCAACCTGGGAACGGGCCAAGCCTGGCGGGCCTCTTTTCTCTCTATGTTTCTGCATAGAGCAACTAAGGCAGGGGCCCTTACGCGCATTGAGGGAAGGGGGTCTTAGCCCTTATTCAGGGCGGAGAAGACCCTGCGGAGGCCACGCATACCCGAGAGGGGAGGCAAGTTTAAGTGGCAAAACCATCAGAGGCCTGACTGAGGGCCTATGTGGAAAAGTTGTTGCGGTGGTGGATCCAGCCTCGTAGAGGGGGGAACATACAGCACGGCAACCGAGGCAGCCGTGACTGCCTAAGGGATACACGGGAGTCCGCTCGCCAGAGGGGACAGAACCGTGGTGTTACACACAGGGGGAGTCCGAAGGAGGCCTTACCTGTGGAGCACCTATACTAGTACAGGGTAGCCTGCGGTACCCGCAGTGGCTTCGGTCGGTGAGTTCCTCCGCTGAACTGCGCCCACGAGGGCTAGGGAGGAATCAACCAGTGTCCCAAACATGGGATCTCCTGGGAATGAAGGCGCACTGTTTCCCCTGGTTAGGGGGAAGGGCGCTAGGTGCAAGCGGTTCACCTGGTCAGATTGTCAGCGTGCCACCGAGTTCTACGGGCTCGGTACCTGAGAAGCCACGGGACGATACCGACTCAACTCGGAGATTGTAGAATCTCGCAAAACTGTTAGGTGTTGCCCAGCCCGCTGCTCTACAAATGTCTGCTAGAGCAGTGCCCCTAGCCAGTGCCCATGAGGATGCAACACTCCTGGTGGAGTGGGCTCGGACCCGCAAAGGGGGCACAGCCTGGGTGTGATAAGCCAGGGAAATGGCGTCAACAACCCAGTGGGCGAGTCTCTGCTTGGAGACAGCGTTCCCTTTCTGCTGTCCCCCAAAGCAGACAAAGAGCTGCTCAGAGCGTCTGGTGCTCTATGTGCGGTCCAGATAAATACGCAAAGCATGTACTGGACACAGCTGTGAAAGGGCTGGGTCTGCCTCCTCCCGGGGCAGCGCTTGCAGGTTCACCACCTGATCCCTGAAGGGTGTGGTAGGAACCTTGGGCACATAGCCCGGTCGCGGTCTTAGGATCACGAAAGTGTCTGCCAGACCGAACTCCAGGCAAGCGTCGCTAACAGAGAACGCATGCAGGTCCCCGACCCTCTTGATGGAAGCAAGCGCGATCAGCAGGGCGGTCTTGAGAGAAAGGGCCCTGAGTCCAACTGAGTGAAGCGGCTCGAAGGGGGGTCTCTGGAGTCCCGTAAGGACGACCGAGAGATCCCAGGAGGGGAACAGGTTAGGCCGGGAGGGAGTTATCCTCCGGGCACCTTTTAGGAACCTGACGATTAAGTCGTGCTTACCAAGAGACTTGCCGTCTACCGTGTCGTGGTGGGCCGTGATAGCGGCGACATACACCTTGAGGGTGGAGGGGGACAGCCTCCTCTCCAGCCTCTCCTGAAGAAACATGAGCACTGACCTAACTGCGCACTTCTGCGGGTCTTCAGCTCGGGAAGAACACCAGTCCACGAACAGACGCCACTTTAGAGCGTAGAGATGCCTGGTAGAGGGGGCTCTGGCTTGATTGATTGTATCTATGACGGTCGGTGGTAGGCCAGCTAGATCTTCCGCATCCCGTCCAAGGGCCAGGCGTGGAGGTTCCAGAGGTCTGGGTGCGGGTGCCAGAGCGTGCCCGTCCCTGAGAAAGAAGGTCCTTCCTCAGGGGAATTCGCCAGGGAGGGGCTGTCGTGAGGAGCGTGAGGTCCGAAAACCAAGTCCGGGTAGGCCAGTAAGGGGCTACCAGAATGACTTGCTCCTCGTCCTCCCTGACCTTGCATAGCACCTGTACAAGAATGCTCACTGGGGGGAATGCGTACTTGCACAGCCCCGCAGGCCAGCTGTGTGCCAACGCGTCTGCCCCGAGGGGAGCCTCTGTCCGGGCATACCAGAGCGGGCAGTGGGAGGTTTCTTGGGAGGCAAACAGGTCTACCTGAGCCTTGCCGAACCGGTCCCAAATCAGCTGGACTGACTGGGGGTGGAGCTTCCACTCTCCGCCAGGCAAGCTGTGTCTTGACAGCGTGTCCGCTATCACATTGAGGTTGCCGGGGATGTGAGTGACTCCAGTCACTGCTGACTCCAAAGGAGGAGACGGCGGGCGAGCTGTGACATGTGGAGGGAGCGTACTCCGCCTTGGCGGTTTATGTAGGCTACGACCGCCGCGGAGGATGCCATATGCCCCAGGAGCTGTTGGAAACGTTTTAGCGGGACCATGGCGCCTGGCTTGAAGGAAGCGCGGCATTTCAGCACTGACTGAGCACGCTCGTTGGAGAGACGTGCTGTCATTGGGACTGAGTCTAACTCCAGACCGAGAAAAGAGATGCTCTGGGAGCTTGCTCCTTTCCCAGTTGACCTGAAACCCCAAACGGCTGAGGTGGCTGAGGACCTGGTCTCTGTGTGCGCATAGTAACTCTCGGGAGTGGGCCAGTATGAGCCAGTCGTCGAGGTAATTGAGTATGCGTATGCCGGCTTCTCGGAGTGGGGCAAGAGCTGCCTCTGTGACTTTCGTGAAGACACGAGGGGACAGAGACAGGCCGAAGGGGAGGACTTTGTACTGATACGCCTGGCCGTCGAACGCGAACCTTAGGAAGGGGCAGTGTCGAGGGCGAATTGAGACGTGGAAGTACGCGTCCTTCAGGTCTACCGCTGCGAACCAAATTAGATGCCGGACGCCAGATAGAATTTGTTTCTGGGTGAGCATTTTGAACGGGAGTTTGGACAAGGTCCGATTGAAAACTCGCAGGTCCAAGATCGGTCGTTAGCCGCCGCCTTTTTTGGGTACAACGGAGTAAGGGCTGTAGAAACCCTTCTTCATTTCGGTTGGAGGGACAGGCTCTATCACGTCCTTTAATAGAAGGGAGGTGATTTCTTTGCAGGGAGAGGGCATGTTGGCCGTGTACTGCGGAAAAATGTACGCCCACGAAGGGGGGCGGAGACCTGGCAAACTGAATTGCGTAACCGAGTCAAATGGTCCAGTGCAGCCAGCGTGACGGGTTGGGCAGTGAAAGCCACGCCTCTAAACTCCGTGCTAGGGGCACCAAGGGGACGGGTTTTTTGGACGTACCCGGCGGGGCTTCGCAGCGGTGCGGAACAGGTAACGCGGCGTCGGGAGGCAACATGGCGTCCCGAGGCTCTGGTGCTGAGAATAAACTCAAAGCACTTACCTTGCTCCACGAACCCGGCGGGGGGCGGGTTCGTGACTGAGAAGGAGGTCTGATGTTGGCGTCCTCTGGACTCGTCTGAACCGGCCGGCCGGGGAAGAGTCGTGGGGCTGGAGGCGGGGACACCGCGTCCATGGAGCCGGGACTGTTGAGGCCTGAAAGCAGAGTGCCGTGAGAACGGCATTTGCGGGCCAGGTGACCCCAGAGACAACAAGGAAATAGCTCTATAGAGTGTAAAGAATTTAACAAAAAAATTCTCCTTCCGGCCCTCCACCGGGGAACAGAGTGGTCTTACCAGCTCCGGAGCTAACGTCTCGGTCTCTGGGTCTGTCATCTCAGGAGCGCCTGGGAGCCTTCTGGGTCCTCAAGGGGTTCCAACTTCTGCGGGGAGCTCAACGCTGGGGCTGAGAGCTGGGCCCACTCACTTGTTAGTTGAGGCGGAGCACCACTTTCTTTCTTTCTTGAAAGCCGCAGGAGGATGCCCTCGGTGAGCAGACAGGGCATGGCCCCTGGCGGCAGGTTTGCGGCAGGGCGGGATGCTTTTTTGCTTGAAAATAGCCTTGGTCTGTTTCTTCACCACTGAGGACTGCTGGGTGAAGTCGTCAAGTGGTGTCGCCAAATGGACGGAGCTGGGAGACGGGGTGTTTGAGAAAGCGTGCTTTGTCTGCCTCCCGTACTGCCTGTCCATCGTTGCGTTTCTGGACCACGGAGTGGCCATCGCCTGTTTGAGTGCAGTTCCTGCAGCACGTCAAGAACAGGACTACCCAAGTGCAGATTTGAAGTGCCCTGGCCCAGTGGACTTGCAGGAGGGGGCCATGGCGTGCAGGGGGGAGCGGTCTGGGACCGTTCTACCCCCGAGGGTAGCGAGAGCGGAGGAGCGAGGGAAGCTGGGCTTGCTCAGCTCGTCATGCACGTCTGGGAAGGAATCCGGGGGGGGCGCGGCTGTGAGCGGCGCACATGCCCGCGGAACCATTTAAGCCCAGGGAAGCATAGCGAACCTTCTTGCGTCAGGCTCAGACTGGGCGGAGACCCGAAGGTGGCGGCCCAGGCGAGTTATCCATCCAATGCCGGGGAGCTCGAGGGACCGGCGGTAGGCTGTTAAGCGGACCGCACTAATCCCGAGCTCGGGGGAAGCAGGCAAGCATGCCGGGGAGGCGGGAGGTTTTCGAGGGGATTTACCCGGCTGAAATGGCTCTCTCTCACTACAAGAGAAAGCAGAGATCGCAACGCTGCCGCGGTTATGTTCTCACTCTGAAAACATAACCCATTGGAGAGCATGCTCATCCCGAGCTCGGACGGAAACAAGCAAGCGTGCCGGGGAGGCGGGGGGTTTTCGAGGGGGTTCACCCGGCGAAACGGAGCCCGTCACTGTCCCCAGATCGTTTTCATCGCCCGCGGTGCCTGCCTCAATCCCGTAGGAAGGAGGCAAGGCGCGGGGGGCGGCTGAAGCGGCTTTTTCTCACTACAAGAAAAAGCCTACGACCGCAATGCTGTCATGGCTATGTTCTCTGTACTGAAAACATAGACCATTCATAAAAACGCTGCCTGCGTGTGATCGCAACCCAGGAATGCAAGGCAGTTTTTATGGCCGTCAGAGGTGGGGAGAATCAACGCATCCAGAAACTACACAGAGGCGGAAAATCGTCTTTAAAAAGACGGCGTCCTGAGAAGGGCGTTCAATGCCGCTGTGTTTTGCTCTTTAGAGTGAAATTCACTCTTTTAGAATAACTCTTTCGAGTTGTCTGCGCTGTCGAGCGCCCAGGGGCAAGAATGCACAGCCGTGCACGAATGAGAAAGCCGCTGTTGTGCGCCGTCAAATCCAACAGCATGCAGAGCGTCAGAGGATTAAACAGGAACTTGGTGTGTAACTGCATGCACGACCATCGGCTCCGAAGAAATTTTCTGAATGAACTCCCGTATTTGCACCGCTTAAATACCCGTATGTCCGGGGGCGGGACATGCAAATACTGGTTGCCAACTCTCATTGGCCTTTTTTCATAGTCCAGAGGTGAATATCGGCGCTCAAGAGAGACCCCTAGTGTCGCTTCAAACGAAAAAAAAGCTGACAAACCTGAGTTCATGATTTCTGGGCCACAAACACGTGGCGTCAATATTGATGGAAATCTGACCAAACACTCTAAAACCATTAAGGATCGGGGAATCACTTTCGATCCACCTCTTACTTTTGAAGCCCACATCAGAACCATCACTAAAACTGCTTTCTTCCATTCTCAGTTTGAAGAATGCAGAATCACTAGTTCATGCTTTCAAATCATCATGTCTCGACTACTGTAACTGCCACTTTACTGGCCTACCAGCTAAAACTATTGCCCGATTACAACACATCCAAAACTCTGCAGCTAGAATTCTCACTAACACCAAGTGTTCTACACATATTATTCCCATCTTGTCTCCACTGGCTGCCTGTCTCATGCCGTATTACCGTAATTTCTGGACTATAAGCCGCAACTTTTTCCCACGCTTTGAACCTCGTGGCTTAAACAACGATGCGGCTAATATATGGATTTTTCCCGCTTTCACATTTTATTTAAAAAAAAAAAAAACATTCTGTGACGTGCTCAGTTTTTTGGCGGCATGAAGCTTTCATTAGACCAATGAAATTGCCGAACGGGTTAAGGTCAAACTACTTTTTTGTTTACTGTTTAGATTAAATCGAGCGCGCTCAAACTTCCCATCATTCTGATTACGGTAGTCATTTTGTCACCCTCAAGACACGGAGAAATGCATATGATGCAGCTTTCAAGTTGAAGGCGATTGATTTGGCTGTTGGAAAAGGAAATAGAGCTGCTGCACGGGAGACGTTGGAAACAGCAGCGTGAGGAATTGACTCAGTGCAAAAAGACAACTAAAGCTGAGGCTATTCAACTCCGACACCGAAGGAGATGACTTCAGTGGTTTCATTTGCACAAGAGGAGGAAGATAGTGACCAATGAATTTCTTGCTAGGCTACTGTTTACTGCAAATTTTATTTTTTTTTGTTACAAGCCGTGTGTGGCAGCGGGGGCGTGGTCAAGCGCCCGTCCGGGAGAGAAAAGCGGTAAGGGCGCTTACACCTGAGCTAATGTCTAACACCTGTGTCTAATTTCAGTAAGCATGGGGAGAGTGGAATAAAAAGGCAGCAGACAGAGTGTGAGTGAGAGAGTGACAGACAGAAACACTTCAGTCTAGTGTTGGCGCATAGAAGACCAAGAATTGAGAAACTTTATCAAATTGATTGTAAACATTGCTGTGGCCATTAAAAGCCTTACCTGGAACGTCAAGTGCCCTGCTTCACGTGTCCTTCTTGGGAAAACTGTCACACTGGCACCAGTGTGACAGTTTTCAGCACTTGATGTAAGTGCCCTTACCACCTTTCTCTCCCGGACGGGCGCTTGACCGTGCCCCCGCTGCCACACCGTGTTTCGTTAAATTTTTGTTACAAGCCGTGTTTCGTTAAAGCCTGTGTAAAGTTCATTTGTTTCAATGTACCGGTAGGCACCTGCGGCTTATAGACAGGTGCGGCTTATTTATGTTCAAAATAATATTTTTTTTTAAATTCAGTGGGTGCGGCTTATATTCAGGTGCGCTCAATAGTCCGGAGATTACGGTAAGTTTAAAATTCTTCTCCTGTCATACAAAGCTCTCAGTGATCTGGCACCTAGTTATATATGTGATCTGCTGCATCCATACACACCAGCATACACTCTTCATTCTTCTGATTCCAAATTGTTGTCTGTCCCTAGATTTCATCTATCCACTTTTGGTGGGATATCCTTCAGTGTAGTTGCACATTAACTGTGAAACTCTCTACCTAAGAGACTCCATGACATCTCTATTTCTATCTTTAAATCTCATCATAAAACACATCTTTTCTCAGTGCATTATCTGTCTTTTACTGATTGATGTTTTATTTGTAATAAACAATATTATATTATCTACAAAAAATACTTGTAATTGAGATTGTAAAGGTGCAATATAAATAAAACATTATTATTATTATTATATCATTGTGCAATAAAAACATTAGAGAAAATAGAAATTTGCAATTCATTTAAAACATTTGTGGAACTTGTGATGTTGTAAGGATCAAATACATCTGAATATGCAATGCCTATTTTTCCGTCATTGCACCCTTGGCCCTGCCCACTGGTGCTCAGTCAGTCACACAGTTGAAATCAATACAGTAGAACTGTAGTTTGTGCAGTTCAGTGCAGTTAAACAGCTGCACTGCAGTATAAATGGAGCTTCACTTGCAAATGCAGTTTTCACATTGAGCAAAACTGCAGTTCTAAAGCTTTTAAACTAGGGCTGTCAAAATGAGTGCATGCAATTAATTTACAATGTTTGATGCATTATATATTTTTTAATGCTATTAACTCAATTACCAATTTGACATTAGATTATGGCATTTTATTCAGCACTGTGTGAGATCTAAACACTAGTTGCAATAGGGTGGAACCTTTGCGAGATGAAATGAGAGTGCATCATCAGTTGCTCATGCACTCTGTCTCTCTCCAGCACACAATCAAACACTCACACACACAAGTGCATAGGGAAAGAGAGAAACAGTGTGCATGTAGGCCTACCATGTACAGTAAAGAAAATGTGGAATATATATTGAAAACTTTGTTGAGCGCAACCTCTTTTTTTGTATTTTTCTTCAACGTAACAGCTCCTACTCAGTGTGGTGGAGCGGGGACGTAACTTTATTAATGTGAATAATTTCCAACATTTCTACACATGCACATTACCATGCATCTTGACAAACTGTAATTGTACGGTACTTGGCAGAGGTCAAAAAGGTTTTCCAAAAATACTTTTGGATTGATTCCTGCATTTAAACTCAGTGATGTGGATACAGATGGAAATTAAATTACCATACGACTTTGGTGTTTATAAAAAATAAATTAGGTTATTAGGCCGGGGATTTTCTTGTGGATGGTGGGAGAAAAACACAGACATTTTGGATTTGGATGGCAATAAAATCACTGTCTAGCCCCTATAAATACTGGAATTACCTTACATTCCCATGTAAAACAATTACTGTCCAAATATTTTAACTGACATTGCGAATGCTGGGTGTTCTGTACATTACAGTACTGCAGTGTAGAGCTCATATGCTGTACTGTGTACTGCATGTAATGTCTCACATGTTCATGACAATTGTGCTGATAATTTGTGAAAATGGTTGCCTTTAACATTGCCAATTTTTCATGTTTATTTTATATGTTTATATTTGCTAGGGAATGTTTAATTTGAAATATTGTGTTGCTGATGAGCAGGTGTCTTAATGGCCAGGTGCGTCTTTAAAGTGTGTGTAGTTTAGTAACAGTTCAAGTGTGGTAATGCAGCAGCAGTACAACTATGGTAATTTGGACACAGAAGTCCTGCAGTTTTCAGTACTGCTGTGTAGCGAATGTGAGCTGAAGGAAGGAGGCATGGAACAGAAGAGTGCATTTCAATGAAATGAGGGTGGTTTATTGACAATTAAGGTAAGTAGAGAAGAAAAGAGGAGGTGAGGTGCCCAGTCATGTCTTCTTTGGCCCATGCATTCTGTGCCGTGAGGGGTGCGAGAATTCAGGGGTCCAGTCTGAATTCCCACTTGGGCTTCCCTGCAGGTAGTACTGCAACTCTAGGACTGTCCATTTTATGGCCAGGGCTTCTTTTTCCACTGCCACATACCTGTTTTCAGCTGGGTGCAGCTTCCAGATCACTGGGATGTTACTGGGTGCTCTTTTCTGCCCCAGCACTGGGTCAGTATGGCATGTATGATCGACAGCGTGAAGCCACAAGTTCGCAAGCCTTGCTAATTGCGCTGCCTGAACCCTAAATGGAATGTGGGATCCAAAACCAAAATCCAGTCATGGAATTTCTCCGTGGCACATACGGGCGAAAACTCCACCCTGGCTGTCACGATTCCCTTGTTGTCTGCCCCGTGTTTTCTGTTTCACTCGTCACTGATCACATTCCATGTCACGTTTTCCTTGTTGTCTGCCCCATGTTTCACTTGTCTGTCTAAAAACTACACTTCCCACAATTCCCTGATCTCATCACTGCCATCTTTGCATCATTGTTCTCACCTGTGTCTCGTTTTGTCATCATCATGTCTCCTGTGTATTTAAACCCTGCTGTTTCTTCATTCCCCTGTCGACTGTTGATGTGTATGGATGATTGTTCTTCGCCCTGTTCAACCTGTGAGGTATTGCACAAAAGTAGAATTAAGAAAGCCAGGATAACAGAACAGTCGTGGCTTGACCTAGTTTAATCAGTGCATCCTGGCTTAATCCATGGCACGTTTGCTGAGCCAGGATGAGAACGCGCGGATATGTCAAGCCAGGTGTATATAGTTTGGATAAATGCATGTTCACAGCATTCTTAAAAAGATCACGAAATCGATCACAGAATCACCGATGCAAAAATGGACAAAACCCGTGCGGCACACTTTTCGCCTAATGAGCAACAGCTTCTTATGGAAACGTATGAAGAAGTGAAACATATAATATGTAAAAAAGGCAATACAGCTGCTGTAATAAAACAAAGAGAGAATGCCTGGCAAACAATAGCGGACCGATTGAATGCGGAAGTAGTCCAAATAACCAGTGCTCCACTGAAACCCTCATAATTACAATTCAAGGAGTTACTTGTCACTTTCAAAAATAATTGTATACTTTGCCTTAAATGTGACCAGTGGACATGCATTTAACATGAAGTATAATTGCAAACACTTACCCACTATGTGCATCTATTTGATCTATTTAGTTTCTTTTATGTCTATAATCTGTTTAATCTTTTTACTCTATTTGTATGTAGGTTTTGTTTCTAATTGATTTGATGTAATCTATAATCAGATAATTTGCTCTATTTTTATCCATCTAATCTATTTTCTCATTTGGATCTATCTATTCCTCTTAAAGAACAAACATGTCTGGCCAAAAAAGGACTTGGCAGCAAGTCAAGATTAAATACAAGAATATTTTGCAGGCTGGTAAGTGACTTGTTTGCGGAGAACATAGGTGACATGTTTGCTGACATTTTTTTTGTCTGTGCTGATTTTAGCAATAAAAAAAAAAGTCATATATCTGGTACGGGGGGTGGCCCTCCAACCCAAGACTTCACCACAGCAGAGGAGCAGGTCCTGGACTTAAATAAAGGGAAGCCAGTGATTGAAGGGATCCAGGGAGGGACAGCCACTGACTCTGGCCCAGCAAGGGATACTGGCCTCTTCATACAAGGTACATAATTGCCATACTACTGCACATGGAAAATATTGAAATCCAATATATTTTGCTATGTGGACTGTGACTTTGCCTTACCTTGCAGTGGCTGGCAACACCCTTACACTTTTGGAGCCACCAGACTATGATTCGCCGGTGAGTACTCTTTATTAAATCATAGGCTTTGCATGTCCTGTCAAAAATATCAATACAAGTATTGAATATGGCAGAGGGAAGCCACATCTACAGCAGTGGAGTGCACTTCTGCCGATGATGAGACCGTGTCGCTGGACTCCAGAAGGCTTGAGGTATCATGTCAATTTTGTGGAAATGGACACATTTTTTTAAGTTCATAATAGATAAGTCAGGGAAGTGGTACTAATAGAAAATATCATTTGTTACAAGATCCTGACACTGGGCAGCCTGATAAGCAGCCTGGTAACATAGTGAGTATTGCCTAAAGTAAATTTACATTATGCAAAAATTCTGCTATGCTAATGAAAAAGTGTTCACAGAATTCACAAACTGTCAGATATCTCTACACAACGCATCTTAAGAGACAGATCGAGCTGTCAGAAGTCAAGATTGATGTGAACAAAAGAAAGCTGCAGGACATGGACCTTGAGATGCAAATTAGACGTAAGACACTGAGGAAACTAGAAAGAGAAGTGACTTCAGTTCATACTGTAACCATGACTGTAACACAATGTATTAATCATAATTTTTTCTCTCCAAAGCTCCAAGCTGACAAGTAATAACAGCAAAATAATAAAAGAAAAATATTCCAAAACCATTGTGGTTTTGTAACTTTTTTTTTTTATGAACGTCAAGTACACTTTATAGTTATTGATCCAGTGAAGTGGAACTAGAATTTGGGAAGATAACCACAGTGTGTGCTACCGATGCCAAATAAAATGCATGTACACATGAAAAAGTTATATAGCCTACATTATCCTTTATTAAGGGATGGGCTAAATCAAAACTGAAATAATTTGCAATGTATTGTTCTCTAACAAGTCTACCATTTCTGTTATCTGGGAATATGGCAGCATTGTCCCAATCAACATCCAAAGCAACGCTGGGAGCCCTTTCTTTTCTTAGGCTGGCAATATTGTGCAGCACTGTGCAGGCAACAGTTACATCACATGCTCTGTCTGGGGAGACCCTCAGGTGGTGCAGGCACTGAAATCGTGATTTCAGGAGGCTGAAGGTCATTTCAATTCGAGCCCTGGTTTTGGCATGGGCATGGTTGTAAGCTTGCTGTGCTGGGGTTTGGGGGTCTGTAAGGGGAGTCATCAGAAATGTCTCACAGGCATAGCCTTTGTCCCCCAGCAGCACACCAGAGAACTCACCTGCGAATACAAAACATAATTCTTACAAGTACTGTACTCTTGATGTTCAAGGTGCTTAAAAAATGGGGTGGCTTACCTAGAGAGAGTCTCTGGTGAATTCTACTGGCCCGAAAGATTCTGGAGTCATGGACTGAGCCAGGCCACTTTGCCTCTAAATTTGTGATAAGGCAGTCAGCATCACAGATCATCTGTAAAAATATATAGCATATTAAGGTCATTTAATGCACAGAATAATTATGTAGCTGACAGTAACCATAACTCATTCTTGCCTGAACATTGACACTGTGGAAGGATTTCCTGTTAACATAATCTCCCTCATGTGCCCCTGAGGGGCGTTGGATACGAATATGGGTGCAATCCACTGTACCAATTACATTAGGAAAAGCTGTAACACAAAATAATGAGTATCATACTGTGACTGTGCTAATGTAACATTTTGTAGTAATCTGTTATTATCCGTGTTACCTGCAATCTTGTAGAACTCCTCCTTGATATGGATGAATCTTCTGTGACCAGGGAAGGTGATAAATAAGTGCACAAGAGATTTCAATGCCAGACTTACATTTCTTATTGTGCGGCAAATAGTGGCTTTATTGAGGTTTTCTGCATCACCGACAGAATACAGAAACATGCCACTTGCAAAGAATCGCAGTGCTACGCAGACCATCTGTGGGACAGTGAGAGCATGGCTCCGTGCTGTCCTGTGCTGTATGTTTGGACCCAGCAGCCTACACAAATATCTGATGCCATCACCTGAGAATCTGTACCTCTCAGTCAGATATTCGTCTGAAAAGGCCATTGGGTCTGCCCTATCTCGGAAGACTATTTCATGCCTGAATGCTCGTCTGAGTATTAAAACTTCCTCATCAACTACATCATCCAACAAAGGGCAAGCCATTGTGAATAGGAAACACAAATCTTTAGTCTATATATACTACATATTGACCTCGTTACGGACTTAATTGAAACCACATTTGCAACTTCATGAGCCATTTCTTATTATCTCATCAACTGCAATAAAATATAATATATTGATATTTTTTCTCATTCAACAGTACATTTCTACTCTATACTTGCATATATAGATATACATAGTCTATATTCTGTTTCTCATATTATAGTTCTTTTGCACTGTGTTGGCATTCATTGTGGACAGCAAAGTAATAATTGCTCAGGAAAATCTGCTTTCCTCACTGGGTGTATGACAATAAACGCTTTAAATCTCGAATAATATATATATTCATCAAACCTCTGACAGTGAAATGAACAGCAGTTTTCAATAATAACTAAAATAACAGTACGCATACTTAGATGAATGACAGTATATCTAGTATTTTAATGCAGGACCATGAAGTGACTAAAACACATTAATATCTAGTAGGATTTAGGGTGGAACTAGCCGATAAATCACTTGGATTAATCTTAGCCTGGTTGTTAGCCTGCTCCAGAGCAGGCTAGCTGCAAAGTGTAAATCTCCATAGTAACTTAATGTAGATTAATTTAGCCTCCCTTCATGCAACCGAGTCAGGGCTAAATTCAGACAGGATAACTGGAAAATTCCAGCTTAATCCCTTATCTTGCTTTTGTGCAATACCCCTTTGTTCTCCCCGTTCATGGTCCCTTGATGTTTTTGTGCTTTTATTTTTACATTTATGCATTTGGCAGACACTTTTATCCAAAGTGACTTACAGTGCACTTATTACAGGGACAATCCCCCTGGAACAACCTGGAGTTAAGTGCCTTGCTCAAGGACACAATGGTGGTGGCCATGGGGTTAGAACCTGTGACCTTCTGATTAACAGCCCTGTGCTTTAGCCACTATGCCACAACCACTAAAAACCAACTGCATTTAGATCCTCACCCTCGTCTGCCTTTACCTGCTCATCGTAGCACTGGCAAGGATTTCTCTTTTAAGAATGTCATAATCATTTGTGGTAGAGGGTGGCAGCAAGTAGTAGACCTGCTGGGTTTCCCCGGTTAAAAGAGGAACGATCAACTTTGTCCACTCAGCAGGGTCCCAACCCTTGCGTTCGGCCACCACCTCAAATGTATGTAAATATGCCTCAACATCAACCTGCTCAGATAACTTAATCAGGAGACGTTAGGCAGTCTATCTTGGCTCGGGGAAGGGCACATGTGCGGCTGCCTCCACACACTGCCGAGCCAGCTCTTCTGCATTCTGGTTCTGACTGATGATGAGCGGTTCAGTCAGCTGCTGCTGTGGAACTGAGACCTCTGCAAGATGTCAGATGAGATCTCTGGCTCAACCCCCACTTGTGGCCGAGAAATGGGGCGATTCAGCAGGCTTCTCAGCCTCAACGCCTGGCTTTCCTCTGTCAGTGTCTCCCACAGTATAGGCTTTATAGGCAATTGTTATGTTTTTTGGGACAGGACTAATTTTTTTAAATCAGGCAGCCGTTTGCTCTCTGCCAACATATCATATGGCATACAGCATGCTCATGTGAACACAACTACCACTAACTGCAACTGTCTATGACATCAGTCGGCGCTTGCTGACCAGTTTGTCAGTGATTGATGTCCCCTAGGTCCTAGTCTTTATTGTTTTATCAGAATCAGAATTAGAATCATCTTTATTGCCAAGTATGCTTACACATACAAGGAATTTGTCTTGGTGACAGGAGCTTCCAGTCTACAACAATACAAACAATACCAAAAACAGCAGCAAGACATAGATAATAATAAAAAAATGATTATAGATATACATACATACACACAGACACACACCTTCATACATACATACACAAACGTAGTGCAAATCTAATACTAATCTGCTATATAAAGTACAAAAATACAGTATGTTATGTACAGTGCAATGTATGTAATGGTAGAAGGGGATATGTTGGATAATATAAATAGAATAAACTGTGTATTGCACATAATTGTTGCTCAATGGGGCGGCTTTAACTGTTTATGAGTACAGCCTTTTTCCTCAATCTGGAAGTGTATAGTTCTTGAGGGGGGGCAGGGGGCAACCAATAATCCTCTCAGCAGTTCGAACTGTCCTCTGTAATCTTCTGATGTCTGATTTTGTAGCTGCACCAAACCAGACAGTTATTGAAGTGCAGAGGACAGACTCAATGACTGCTTAGTAGAACTGTTTCAACAGCAGCAATGGCAGGTTGAACTTCCTCAGCTGGCAAAGGAAGTACAACCTCTGCTGGGCCTTTTTCACAATGGAGTCAATTTGTGTCTCCCACTTCATGTCCTGCGAGATGGTAGTGCCCAGGAACCTGAATGACTCCACTGCTGCCACAGTGCTGTTTAGAATGTGAGGGGGGGTTATTGTTGGGGTGTTCCTCCTAAAGTCCACTATCATCTCCACCATTATGAGCGTGTTCAGCTCCAGGTTCTTGATTGCACCAGTGAGCCAGCCGTTCAACCTTCTTTCTGTATGCAGACTCATCGTCATCTCGGATGAGGCCGATGACAGTGGTGTCATCTGCAAACTTCAGGAGCTTGACAGAGGGGTCCTTGGTGGTGCAGTCATTGGTATAGAGGGAAAAGAGTAGTGGGGAGAGCACACATCCCTGGGGGGCACCAGTGCTGATTGTACAGGTGCTGGAAGTGAAAATTCCCTGTCTCACAAGCTGCTGCCTGTCCGTCAGAAAACTGGTAATCCACTGACAGATATGCATAGGAACAGGGAGTTTGTTTAACTTTATCTGGAGGATAGCTGGGATGATGGTGTTGAAAGCCGAGCTGAAGTTAACAAAAAGGATCCTTGCGTATATCCTTGGTCTGTCCAGATGTTGCAGGATATGATGCAATCCCATGTTGACTGCATCATCCACAGACCTGTTTGCACGATAAGCAAATTGAAGGGGATCTAGAAAGGGTCCAGTGATGTCCTTCAGGTGGGCCAACACCAGTCTCTCAAATGACTTCATGACCACAGACGTTAAGGCGACAGGTATGTAGTCCTGTAGTTTTTTGTTTCTTAGGGACAGGGATAATAATTGAGCATTTGAAGCAGCATGTGACTTCACACTGCTCCAGTGCTCTATTGAAGATCTATGTGAAGATGGGGGCCAGTTGGTTAGCACAGGATCGAAGGCACGCTGGTGAGACACCATCTGGGCCTGAAGACTTCTTCGTCTTTTCCTTCCAAAATACACGGCACACATCATCTTCACAGATCTTGAGTGCAGGTTGAGTAGCAGGAGGGGGAGGAGGGTGGTTGCAGGAGTTATTAATGTTGGTGTGAAGTGAAGGTCAGTGAGATTGGGCCTTTCGAATCTGCAGTAGAAAACATTCAGGTCGTCAGCTAGTTGTTGGTCCACCACAGGGTTGGGGGTAGGAGTCCTGTAATTAGTAAGTTGTTTTAGGCCACTCCACCCTGATGCAGGGTCGTTAGCTGAAAACGTGTTTTCCAGCTTCTCAGAGTAACTTCTTTTAGCCACTCTGATTTCCTTATTCAGTGTGTTCCTGGCCTAATTGTACAATACTTTATTCCCACCCCTGTGTAGGGTATTACATATATAATTTAGAGATGTGGACATGCATTTTACCATCATTATATGTAGGGTAATGTGCACGCATGCTAAATTTTGGAGGGTTTTTTAAAGTCTTGAAATATGTGAACAATGAACTAAATTAAACTGTGCTTATTAGGTAAGGAAATGTATAACGGAATAAGTCACATTCGACAACCATTATAAATTAGATAAATAACAAATAACTAGATTATTTGTCTTAATAGATTCTCCACCATTGAATCGTAATACACCATCTAGCTGTATCAGCTCACAATTTCTACAGTAAGGAATTAGCTTTAATAAGTGAATTATGATTAATTCACTTATTGGAGTGATATTATACTCATGGCCTATTGAAAATAATAGCACATGTATTTAGGTACAGCTTAGAAGCAAAATCTTTCAGAAACAAGGATGAGATTATTTATCAAAATATACCACAGTCAAGTCGTCTTTGAACACAGACAAACTTTATTACTATTCTAAACATAAATCTAATCTAACTATATATCTAATATATATATACATGAGACAGGTTGGTGAAAAGTGACAGAATGTGAAATAACTGATCAGTACAGTGAAGATGAACTCTACGGTGTCTGTTGACAATACCTTCAGAACCATTTCATCCTTCTTTGAGTCTACATTGATTTGCTATCGGATTACCCAAATTATTTTATTAATACACCAGCACTTTGAGCACAGTATTGGAGATGTACTTGCTTGTCTTTATGGTGTATCCTTGCGTTATTTGAAAGGTTCGGTTCTTGGTCGAAAGTTAGTTCTGTCAATGTTTTGATCTCTGTGTGATCTAATTTATTGTCTGTATGACTGATGATTTTAGCTGTGAAGCGAGGCCTTCTCACTCCTTCTCGGGACGTTGAGTCCCTAGTTCCCTTGGATCTCACATGGGAGGACCTGGCCGTCAGTGGAGCGACCAGACGATGCACGTGCAGGCTGAAGAAGATTGAAGAGAAGCGAAGAGAAGAGAGCAAGAGCAGCTGAAGAGACCGATGAAGAGCAAGAGAGTGTGTTCTTCCTGTTTGGAACTATTTGAACTGAAATTGGCCGCATCCCCCAAAGGTGTTCTGCGCCCATCAGAAGTGACTTTTCAGAGTCACATGGTCAACTGGGCTGTCTTTTCCGACAGTTGAAATGTATATTAACATTCTAAATATTTGTTTTATTCTGTTTTCCCACTAAGCACTAGAATGGTCATAACTTTTAACAATAGATTAAATTTCTAATCGGTCTGCTATTCTACATTGCCCACAACATTATGTATATTTCATACTTTCTAAGTTTCCCTCTAGCTTGTAATTAAAATGGTTGAAAATGCAGTTGTCTGATGAAGTATAGGGGGAGAAAATGTTTGTAAAAATTGCTTTGTGAAATCTTATTGATAAAGGATGATTATACTTAAATAATCATACATATATTTATATCATTTGAAAGCCCTAGTTCTTCTCTTCAAAATGATACATAGAGTTCAGGTGTGTGATGTTCTATGTATATGAATATAATATGAATTTGGATATGAATACCATAGTCTGGCACAGAATGGAATTTACGTAATTTTGGGCTCAGGCTGGAAAGGGTTAAATGGGTGGGGGTTCTTGTGAAGGCCGGTGATTTACAACGTTGAAACATTCCAAACTGAAAAGCTGTTTTTTTTCTCGTTTCAAATCATGTTAGTGGAATTCTTCTGCATATATAATCTTACACATGTAAGCATCCTCTTTGGCATGATGAAGCTGTCTGAGTTTTCCTTTGAACCATGGTTTATCATTGTTGAATGATGCACATGGGCAGTAGGGATGCACATGCCCTCACAGAAACTGATGTATGATGTAACAGTATCTGTGAGCTCGTCCAGATCTGTGGCTGCAGCTTCAAAAACACTCCAATCAGTGCAGTGAAAGCAGGCTTGTAGTTCCTGCTCTGCTTAATTGGTCCATCTCTTAACAGTCCTTACCACTGGCTTTGTTGATTTTAATTTCTGTCTGTAGGTCGGAAGAAGATGAACCAGACAGTGATCAGAGAGTCCCAAAGCTTCACGTGGGACAGAGCGATATGCATCCTTTATTGTTGTGTAGCAGTGATCCAATATATTCCTGTCTCTGGTGGGGCATGTAATGTGCTGTTTGTATTTGGGCAGTTCACATGTGAGATTTGCTTTGTTAAAATCCCCAAGAATAATAATAACTGAGTCCGGGTATTGCTGTTCTGTGTCTGTGATTTGATCAGCCAGCTGTTGCAGCGCTATGTTCTCACACGTATTTGGTGGAATGTAAACACACACCAGAATAAACGAAGAAAACTCCTGCGGTGAGTAGAAGGGCTTACAGTTAATAGAGCGCTTCCAAATTAGGACAGCACATCCTCTTGTTGTTCGTTGTTACATCTGTACACCAACTTTCATTGATGTAAAAGCATGTTCCACTGCCTCTCGTTTTCCCCGTTAACTCCGCGAAGCGATCCGCTCTGAACAGCTGGAAGCCCGGCAGATGTAATGCGCTGTCCGGAATGGCTTCACTCAGCCAGGTTTCTGTGAAGCACAGTGCAGCAGAGTTTGAAAAGTCCTTATTTATAAATGTGAGATGTAGTTCATCCGTTTTGTTAGGAAGAAAGCCAAGATTTGCTAGATGAATGCTCTGCAGTGCCGTTCGAACGCTGCGCTGACAGAGTTTAATCAGCGCACAGACTCGTTTCCCTTGCCTGAGTCTCTTAGCGCGTTAAAACAACACAGCTGCGCCTCTGACTAAAATGTCCAGCAAAACGTCCAAGTATTTAAATTCCGGGAAAAGATTATCTGGTATGTGCTGCCAATTGTTCAACAGTTTGTCCCTGATAAAATGACTGGAAAAAGATTACTAAACACAGGACAAACAAACAAAAATAGCAAAAGAATTGGAGAGCTCCACTCCGAGGCGCCCATCTGTGGCACCATCATGTTCATTTAGTTCATTTCGGTTTTAGTTCACTTTTAACAATAACATGTCTTACCATACTCTGACCATTTGATATTTCTAACAATTCAGTATTTCCGGTTGTTCACACTACCAGACATAGCACCATACATCATAACACCAAAGATATGTATGTGTGAGTCGCTTTCCTCCTCCCCTCGTGGATGGCGGTCCTCTCGAACCCGTGTTTCTGCAGGATGGCAGGGCACTCCTCCACCTCTGGCAGCGGCTCCTTTACTCCAGGCGGTCGGGGTGTACAGTCCCCACTCGCATTGAGAACGGCGGCCGTTCTTCACGTCCGGGCAGTCGGGCTACTCAATCCCCCGGTGGATAGCAGCGGCACTCCCCTGGGTGGACAGCTGTGTCGAGGACTCCGTGACGGGCATCCCTCCTCCTTCCCGGGTTTCGGCACCAATGGGGTAAGGGATTTAAGGGAAAGGAGGAGGCGAGAACTGGCTTGGCAACATAAATAATAGTTTAATGATAAACTGAACCAAAAACACACAAACATAAACACACAGAGCAGCTGCATGTCATTCTCTCTCTCTCTCTCTGTCTCGAACTTTACTCAACTGCACTTTATTCAACATGTTACGCAGCCTACTCATAACAGAGGCCACATTTTAGATCTTGTAATAACTCATGGCCTGTCAGCTAATATCTCTTCAGTTGTGGATGTAGGCTTGTCTGATCACTTTTGTGTATTTTTTACTGTTAATGGTTTTATACAACAGGATATCCCAGAACAAACTTTCAGGAAATGCTATCTTACCACAGAAGAGGCTGCAAATTGTATTAATATTTTATGTAACACTCCTGCTGATATTCTACCCTCCTCTTGTGATTTTATTTTAGATAATTTTGAAAGTCAACTAATATCAACCCTTTACATAGTAGCTCCATAAAAACTGAAAAAGTCTTTGGCTAACCCTAATCCTCTTTGGAGAAATGAGGAAATAAACAATTGAAGAGAAAATGTCAAACAGCAGCAAGATCACATTTTCAAATAAGATTTTCCACAAACTTTTGACAAATTACAATAAGGCAATTAAACAGGCAAGGCTAGCTTACTTCTCAAAATTGATTACTGACAATTGGAACAATCCCAAAATCCTTTTCTCAACTTTTGACCATTTAACTAATCCAGCCTTATTTCGACCAACTCTAGATGTGAAGAATTTGCAGCCCACTTCAGAAGTAAAATAGACACTATTAGATCAAATTTATCTCAATGTCAGTATGTACATTTTAACACCCCAGAATCCTTTTCTACACACGAGGAAACACTAGAGAATTTTGTCCTGGTTGATGCTGAGATGCTTGGTAAAGTTATCTCCCAACTAAAACCAGCAAATTGCGTTTTAGATCCCATTCCCACATCCTTTTTAAAACACTTTTTAGCTTTTTTAAAGAGGATTTACCAAACATTGTAAATTATTCTCTTCAGATGGGTGTCTTCCCTACTGCTCTTAAGACTGCTATAGTTAACCACTTCTGAAGAAAAAATATTTAGATGCCACAATCCTTAATAATTACAGACCAGTATCCAATCTGCCATTTTTAAATGCAATTTTAGAGAAGCTTGTTTTAATCAGTTTTATGATTTTATGAACACTTATAATATTTTTGAAAAATATCAGTCTGGTTTTCGGACCAATCATTGTTAAGAGACAGCATCATTCAAGGTTGTAAATGACCTCAGGTCCAATATGGATATGAAAAAACTGTCGATTTTAGTAATACTAGACTTGAGCACAGCATTTGATATGGTAGACCAATCAATTCTTCTAGACAGATTGACTGGCATCTCTGGTAAATTTTTTAATTGGTTTTAATCTTATCTTACCGATATAAGATCTTGTAAGCATGGATGAATTTTCATCTAAAATCTATCAAATTAAGTGTGGGCATCCTCAAGGTTCAATTTTAGGTCCTACACTTTTTAAACTTTATATGTTGCCACTTGGGAAAGTCATCAGGAAGCACGACATTAAGATACACAGCTTTACATTTCTGTGTCTCCTGATGACCCAGGGCCAATCAATGCTCTTTTTAACTATATTATAGATATCAAATCACAGATGGCTCAACATTTCTACAGCTCAATCAGGACAAAACTGAAGTCTTGGTTTTTATATATATATATATATATATATATATATATATATATATGTTCCAAAAACAGCCATTTCAAAACTAAGCCTAATATCCTTACTATATGCCTCAGACAACATTTTAAATATAGTTGTCCAGTATTCAAACAGTCTGGGACATGCCCAGAACATATGAGCCAAGTCTGCTGAAGCAGAGCGACAATGCTCACATGCGTCAACTACGTTTGCATATATCTTGGACAGCCTAACTTTGTTTCCTCTGATATATCCACTGCCAAATCCTTCAAAAGTAAGGGAATGTTTAAAATTGTATCCAAATCTGTAAAGATCTGGGCTTAAGTCATAAGGCATGACGGACTTCACTGGCCCGTTCAATCCAACACGGAAGAGATCCTTCAATACAACATCATTGAAGTCAAACCCATTATCCAACTCACAAAACTCCACTACATAGTCCTCCAGCGAACGATTCCCCTGACGCAGCTGGAAAAGTCTTACTGCTGGATTCATGCTGGTCTAGTCTTCTGTCAGCAAATAGCAAGGAGAGAGAGAGAAGTTAGTGAGCCCAATAGCAGTTTTTAATGATGAAGAAGACAAAGAACAAATAGAAAATTCTTAAAGGGCTTGGTCCAACCTATTTATCAGATTTGCTACTATCCTATGAACCTTCTAGAACCCTCAGGTAGTGGCTTTTTAATTATACACAAAGTCAGGACAAAAAACTCACGGTGAGGCATCCTTTTATAATTATGGCCCACGTCTGTGGAACAGCCTTTCTGAAGACCTGAAGGCAGAAGAAAATGTTGATATTTTTAAAACAAAACTTAAGACCTTCCTTTTTAGTATGACTTTAAAATTAATTTTACCTCCTAGTTCCTCTCCCTGAGTCTTTTTATTTATAACTTTTTATTTATAAAATTGTTTAATGCTATGTATGTCAATGGTGGGGAATTGGTATTTTAATGTGTAAAGGGCTTTGTGTTACATTCTGTTTGTATGAAAAGTGCTATACAAATAAAGTCTGACTGATTGATTGATATCACTAAAATAATATTTTAGCCTTCCAGGGCCACTGTCTAAGTACTGTTTTAATTAACAATGCATTATAATGGATTTTTATGAGAAAACGCTTAACATGAAATAGCATATTCCTCCTTGGATTACAGTTTCACTGTTTTGGCTGTAAATAGTGTTTATTACAAGCAAAATGTAAGAAAATCACATTCATAATTTTAACTAAACCTGTACTGTATTGTCCTTTTGTTAATGTGCTACTGTTTTTCTTACCAGTATTTAGCTGAGTATCTCTTCCAGAACACGCACTTGATAACACTTTATAATAAGGTTCCATTTGTTAACATCAGTAGTTAACAAAAATAGTTTACAATAGTTTGAACTAACAATGGACAACACATTTGCTAATAATGTTAATTTCAACTCATAGTAATACATTTTTCATATCAAAAGTTGTATATGTTAACATTAGTTAATGCACTATGAACATACATGAACTAACAGTGAACAATCATATGTTTATTAACTAACATTTAAGGTTCACTCAGTCATTTTTTGTTTTTTCAAATTTAAAAAGTTTAACTTCTAAAAATTCAATGTCATTCGAACCTGGTTTCAGACTAAAAATACTAGTGTGTAAACATCCTAAAAACAGTGACCCATATGGATTTCATATGGAATGCAATTTTGTTCCCTCAAATACAGAATGATTCCATATTATACGTGACGGTTGGCAACCTTATCCATGTGATCAGTGAAAGAAGATGTTTTAACTTGATGATGAATTAAAGTAATATAACATCAGTAAATAATGTGTAATTTGTCATGTTTACATTCTGCATTCAAGGAGCTAATACTAACACTAACACAATATGTAATTGGGAATTCTCCTACCATCGGAGCAAGCGTGATGTACCACCTTAATGGTTTTGTGAATCTGGGACTGTCAGTGCAGCCTAAACTTGGTTTATCTTAAAGGTATAGCTTACCCAAAAGTAAAAATTCTCTCATAATCTACCTTCCAAAAATCTTCATTTGTGTTCAACAGAAAAAAAGAAAGTCATTTAAATGTGTAAATGATGAGAGCGTTTTCATTTTTGGGTGAAATATTCCTTTAAGCACCACCAAAAAAATAGGCAGTAGGCAGTGGGCTATAAACGTTGTCTTTCATTATGTAACATGCTTTTTTATACCTTTTTGTGAATTAGATTTTCTGGGAATATAAATCAAAGGACCATAAAAATAATATTATAATGAAACACTAAACATTTAAACAGCTCTGACAGCTACAAATGTCACCCAGAGCTATGGATTAACCTTCCACAAACAAAACACCTGTCATGTGATATTTATATTGCTTAAAAAAAAGTACTGTAATTTATCTTATTACTAGAAAACAATAAAACCTTGTCAGCTTCTGCTCATTCACTACCTACAGCTTTATAGACAGACTAAAATAAATATGTACAAGTAGATCAATATGTAAATATATCTACTATTCCTGATAAAACATCTACAACGAACACAGCATTTTGAAGCCTTACAGAAATAATGTTCACATATTTCTGTATACAGGTCGGAAAATATTTGACCTGTATACAGTTTTTTTATTATTATTATTATTCGCTTTGATACTGTTTTCAGAAGTGGTACATTTTAAAAACTCTTAGTACTTATATCACAACAGATCATCAAAAGGTTTTTCCAAACACTTCAACATATTTTTATTTAGTACAATACACAAAATCACATAGTAATATTTCCACCATTTGTTTAGTGTTATTATGGTTTAATTGCCTTTCATAATGTTATTAACATCAAACTTTTCATTTCAACTTTAAATTTTATTCTGTTCTCATTCATTTTAATACATTTAATAGACTACCATGACATCTGTTATGACCCACCCGTCTAGGGTTGGGGAGGGGTGTCAAAGAGGTTGGGTTTTCCCTTCTCCCATCTCAGCACTCAAAAAGTCTTAATGGCTTCTGGGTCTGTGTACTTGAAAGACATTAAATTTTCACTTAATTTTTTTTTTTTTTTTAATTGTCTTTCAATTTTCACAAATTGAAAAACTGAAAAACTAGTAATTTTTCCTTTTCTCTTTTGTTGTGAGGAAAATAAAATCACATAAAAACCAAATCAGAAAATTGCTTGATTTTTCAATGTACTGAACTATGCTTCCAGCAATCTGATGCCGTATATTTCATATTTCAGGTGAAAACTTGCCAAAATTATCAACTAGTCTAAATTAGTCTCTTTTTTAACTCTGTTAGATTCTCTGTCCAATGGACATCACTTTTCTCTGGTGTTTTTGGAAACTTCTTTGTCATATGACGAAGAGGCTTTCTCAGAGCTTCGTTGAGCCACAGATCTGTCACTCCGCGTGACCAAACAGATGGCTCGCGCCATTGGCCGGACTATGTCTGCTTTGGTCAGCACTGAATTATATAGACGACTGGCTGATACTAGCATAGTCACAAGAACTGGCAATTCAGCACAGGGATATCGTCTTAGTTCATCTGGTTTCTCTAGGTCTGAGACTCAACGTCAAAAAGAGCGTTCTCTCTCCCACTCAGCAAATTACCTATCTGGGGTTTGTATGGAATTCGATCATGATGCAGGCACAGTTGTCTCCCGCTCAAATCGTGTCTATTCAGAACACACTGAACAAAGTCAGGCTAGGCTAAGGTTGCACTGTTCATCGGTATCAACGAATACTAGGTCTCATGGCATCTGCGTCCTCGGTGATCACTTTGGGCCTTCTGCACATGAGACCGTTTCAGTTCTGGCTCAAAGCCAGGGGATTTCCTCCAAGGGCCAGTCCCCTAAGGCAGATAAGGGTTACGCGCCGCGCGCTTCGTACCCTTTCTATGTGGTTCAGACCCCGGTTCCTCACTTTGGGTCCCACTCTAGGTGCGTCTTGCCGTCGCAAGTTGCTAATGACAGCCGCCTGCCTGACGGGCTGGGTAGCGGTCTTAAGTGGTCGTCCAGCTCAAGGAGAATGGGAGAGTCATCAGCTCTATTGTCACATCAACTGCCTCGAGTTGATGGCTGTATTTCTGGCTCTGAAATACTTCCTCCAGTATTTGAGAGGCTGCCATGTCCTGGTGTGGGTGGACAACACAGCAGTAGTCTCTTACATAAACAATCAACGAGGTCTACGTTCACGCCAGCTGAACAGACTGGCACGGCAGATTCTCCTTTGGGCCTAGGGCAAGCTCCTGTCAATCTGAGCAGTTTATATCCCTGGATGCCTGAATGTGGGAGCAGATTTACTGTCCATACAGAAAATACAGACGGAGAAGTGGAAACTTCACCCCGAAGTGGTGGAACAAATCTGGTTGAGATTTTACAGAGCAGAAGTGGACCTCTACGCATCCCAACAGACAGCGCAATGTCCCCTCTACTTCTCTCTGAGTCACCCAGGCCCCCTGGGTCTGGACACGATGGCACATACATGGCCCAGAATGCACCTGTATGCGTTTCCTCTGATTTCTTTGTTTGAGTCTTGACCAGAGTTTGCCAGCAAGGGTCCTGCCTCTTACTGATAGCGCTGCGCTGGCCGAACAGGGTATGGTTCTCGGAGATAATGTCTCTCCTCTATGGCACGCCTTGGGCGATTCCAGACAGGAAGGACTTTCTGTCTCAGGCACAGGGGAAAATATTTCATCCCCGGCCCGAGCTGTGGAACCTTCATGTTTGGCCCCTGAAAGGTACCAACTGAGGGACACTGGGCTTTCACCTGAAGTTATCATTAAGACCATTCTAAGTGCTAGGGCTCCCTCTACTAGAAGAAGTTATGCCAATAAATGGGGTGTCTTTGAAAGATGGTGAAGTGCACATCATGCAGATCCACTTACCTGCCAGATTGCTTCAGTCCTGGATTTGCTGCAGGAAAAATTATCAGCAGGCACATGCCCCGCCATTGACGGGATGCCTTTGGGGAAACATCCCTTCTCGCTCCCTTTGTTCGTGGAGCCATGTGTATGACACCTCCGGCTAGGACCAGGATCCCTACATGGGAACTAGCAATAGTCCTTGAGGGTTTGGTTCAGACCCCCTTTGAACCTCTAGAGTCAGCGTCTGATAAACTTCTGACTCTCAAGATGGTTTTTCTTATGGCAATTACTTCTCTAAAAAGAATTGGGGATCTACAGGCTCTGTCCATCTTGCCATCCTGCTTAGATTTTGCCCCTGGAAATGCTATAGCAATATTGCACCCTCACCCTGACTACCTGCCTAAGGTTCCTTTCACGACCGTAGATCCGAGAAAAAAAATGCGGCTCTCAAAGTCACCAGAATTGAATGCTTTGGTGTTGTTTTTGCTAAATATAAGGTTGTATAAGGCAGATTTCTGTGCATACACTCAGGCACCATACCTGTCAACACTCCTTAATTATTCCCTGGTGTCTCCCGTGTTTCACACCCATCTCCCACCCCCCACCCATTTTGTTATTTCTCCCGGGAAACTCCTGTAATTTGTATGGCCAAAACCTCATTATATATATATTCACATCAATATATTATTCCAAGGTTGTCCTGTTGCCAGATCTTGTATGATCTTGCACGTGACACATTGTGCATGACACCGGAGACACACTACGCATGTGGAGGCTCATGCTACTCTCTGCGATCCATGCACAACTTACCTCACACTCCATTGAGAGCAAGAACCACTAATTGTGACCACAAGGAGGTTACCACATGAGACTCTACCCTCCCTAGCAACTGGGTCAATTTGGTTGCTTAGGAGGCCAGGCTGGAGTCTCTCAGCATACCTTGAATTTGCAACTCCAGGGGTGTTAGTCAGCGTCAATACTCGCTGAGCTACCCAGACCCCCCTGAAACATTTTTAATTAACAGTTCTCTCCCCTGCCTAAATAGTAACATTATCTATGATGTAGATGATATTCTCTGGTTTGAAGATTAGAGACCATGTTCTGATTTAGAATATGTGACTTCACTTTCTTTACTGTTTTTTTTACCCTCTTTAAATAGCTTGAGTGAATTATTTTGAGTGCTTTTACTTTTTAAATGTTTAAAAATGTTCAACATGATAACGAGATATTATTGATTTATTCAGAATATAAGAGACTCCCTGATTATAGCTATATGACAGTATTACTGATATCATCTCTATATAATCTATATTGTTACACCACAGAGTTTCACTGTTGATCCTCTAAAAACCCAAAACCCAGGATATAGAGGTTGAGTGAAGGTGGTCTGGACTCTGTGGATGAGGGTCTTTATGTGAGAGATGCTATAGAAGCACAAAGTTCCTGCACTGTTATCCACATACACTCCTATTCTGCATGAGCTGGAGGGTACAGGGAGATCTGTGTGTTTGTTATTGTGAATGAATGAGTAACTGGAGGGAGAACAGAACAAACTCCAGGACTGATCATTATATCCAAATCCACACTCATTTATCCTTCCATTCCTGCTGATGCTCTTATATGACACTGATATGTACACACCATCACACCCACTCCACTCAATCTCCCAATAAGAGCGTCCACACACACTCTCTCTACAAAACACCTGACGGAAACTATTAAATCTGTCTGGATGATCAGGATACTGCTGGACTGTGTCAGTGTAAGAAACCACTCTGTTCCCATCTGACAGACGGAGGCGTTTATTAACTGTGTTTGGATCCAGAGTGAACTGCTGGAAATCTGATGGAGATAAAACACATCTGAATCAGCTAATATTAATTTTAAACATGAAAATAAAGACTGTAAATGTGTCATGTATTATGTATTGTGTTTATTAGAACTTACTAGATGATCTTTTATGTATATATAAATTAACATGATCAGTTATAATTAATTTTGTCTTCTAGTACAGTCTATTTTAAACATTTTAAGATTGGATTTAATAAGATTTAAATAAGACTGTAAAGGGATTAATGGAAAGGAGGAGGCGAGAACCGGCTTGACAATAAAAATAACATTTGAATAAGAAACTTAAACATAAAGACAAAAACATAAAGGTGTCACACTGCAGCTTCCAGTTGGCCTTTATCCCTCTCTGAGGCTTGATTAGCCTGATTAGGGGCCGGGTGTGTGGAATCACGACCCGGCCCCGCCCTCCACCCTGTCACATTCGAAATGAACAAAAACATTAAAAAAAAGAGGGAAAGGCCAACACGGAGCGGCAGTGGGAGAGAGAGAGGAGAGAGAGAGAGAAAAAAAACACTTACTCCAGTGGTCACAGACCAGGGGACACTGGCGAGATCAAGGCAACAGGGGACTCTGGCAATGAAAAGATACTGGGGGACTAATGCAATGTCAAGATACTAGGGGTCACATTGGGTCACGTGATGCCATGCGAGGTTCGGACATAAAGCGATGAGATTTGTTTCACTCTGTTCCATAACTGTTCTAGGAGGACAATATGTCAAAGAATTCAAAATATTGGGCTATGGAGACATTAGAAATGCTCAAGCTGATACCCCCGAGAAGGCCCCGAGTCAGGGAGTCGATTTGGTTGGAGAAATGAGGGAAATTCGGCAAGAGATTTTGAACTTGTCGGCAATGCTGACGAAGGTTGTTGCTGAATTGGAGGATCTTGCTGTAATATGTCAATCGATCACAGGCATGAAGAGGAAATTCTCTGAGGTGGTTCAAGAGTGTAGAGAAACTGATCGATAGTCGAGAAACTGATCGATTATCTAGAGTCATCGGAAAGGGAATTATATGCTAATCCGCTAGCGACCAAGGTGGATTTGGAGTGTGTCTGGGAGAAGTTGGAGGACATGGAGAAGAGTAGCCGGCAAAATAACATCAGAATTGTTGGAATTCCTGAGGCGGAAGAGGGTCAGGATATGGTGAAATTCCTGAATGTGCTTGACATAACAGGCCATAAGCTGGAAATCAATTGAGCTCACAGGGTTCTGGATCAGCGAGCCGCTGAGGGAGATGGGCCCTGATCAATTCTGGCTAAATCTCTGACTGTGTTATGTAAAGCGAGGAGTAAAGGAAGGCTTTTTTGAACCACAGCATTTTCCTTTTTCCCAGACTTCATCAACAAAAGGTCACTTTTGCACTGATATTCCTGGCCAAATTGAGAATAGATGCTAAGGATGGCCGTAAAACATTCACATGCCCACAGCAAGCGATGGCCTTCATAAAAGTCAATGGACTGAGTAAGTTATTTTGTGGTACTCACATTGCAGCCGAGTGAACTGACTCACTGAACATTCACTTGACTGTTTGAGGAAACTGAGCACCTTTTTTTTTTTTTTTTTAACTGGTTCCACCTAGCGGCTGGAGTTTGTTTTGTGGAGTAACACTCCTTCATTTTGAGGATTGAACAGAAATTTCTTGATGCTATTTCGCCATTGAAAAGCCTTTCTATCAAACTAATAGAAGTTAAGTTACACTCCGTTATCTCACATTTGCTCTTGGTATGGACAAAAGTGTCCGGAGTGTTTAATTTGGACATTTATATAAATGTTGCCTCAAGCATTTGTCTGAACCCCAAATTATGTATTAATAAGTCCCCTTTCTGCTGGTCAGAGTGGATTGTGAGGGAAGTTAATACACTCTGTGTCCTATATGAGATTGGAGTGTTGAGATCCTATGAAAATTTGATTAAACATTTTGGGATTCCCAGATCTGTACTATTTTTCGGAGTAGCAAAAGCGGCAGATACTCTGGGAGTGGTGATTACTGCTTTTGGAAAAGGTCATGAGACATCAGTGTATTACTCACTGCTAATTCAGAGTCTGGGGGATGGAGCTATAACTTCTAACAAGAGATTATAGGAGAAAGTTTTAAACTTGGAGGAGGGAGTATGGGCTAGGATTCAAATTTTTTTTAAGTCTGCATCTAGAGATGTGCCTTATGCAATTCAAGATTTTAGGTCGATTCTATTGGAATCCCACTAGATTGTATATTCTTGGTCTTAAAGACACACCCACCTGCTTGCAATGCCAATCAGAATATGGAGACACAACCCATGTTTTTGTGGTGTGATAAGATCCAAGAATTTTGGTTGAAGGTTCAGAGTATTAAGTGTGACGTATTGGGCACTAAAATAAAATTTTGCCCCAGACTCTGTATTTTAGGCTATGAGGCGGTCATCAATATAGGGGATAAACACATAAAACATTAGGTCCTAAACAGTGTTATGATCAGCAGACAGATTGTTTTAAGGGGGATGGAAGTCGGCTGGAGCACCCTCATTTCAAGAGTGGTGCACAGAGATTGGGAGGATGGTGGCTTTCGAGGAAGTGTCATGTAGAAGGCTGGGGTTGAATTCGTTTGATGGGAAATGGGGCAGCAATTTGGAAATATTGGAGGGCTCTCAGGGGGGGGCAGTGGAGAGAGAAGTATAGTTTTAAATGTATGTGTTTATTATATATTTTTTATGTGTGTGTGTGTATATGTATGTGTGACCACAGGGATGTTTTTTGAGGGTTTGATTGGGAGGGGGAGGGGTGATAGTGGGGGTTAAATGTTGAGTATGTGAATATATGTTTTGCTTTTCTTTGTTAATTGTATGAATCAATAAAAACTGTTAATCAGAATAAAGATACTAGGGGTCTTGTGCAATGTCAAGTTATTAGGGGACTAATTAAATGTCAAGGCACTAGGGGACTCAGGAAATATCAAGGCACTAGGGGACTCAGACGAGGGCAATGGCACCGAGTCAGGAACCTCTGGGATGACCGAAGCTAGGATCACCAGGACCACCGAAACTGAGACCACCAAGGCTAGGATCACCGGGACCACCGAGGCTAGGATTACCGGGTCAATTGGAGGGGGAGCCTCTGTCATAAAAGTCTCTGTAAGCACCGAAGCAGATGACTTCCACTTCGTCTTCCACCTTCAGTGACCTTCCAATGAAAGAGCGCTAGCCTCATCTTCACATGAAGGGTATACAATTTACAGAGTGATGTTGACATGTTCCCTCCATGTGAGTTCTCCCATATCTGGCAAATCTATATTGCCATAAAAATGAAGTCCAATCCAGTAAATGGATTTTAAAAGGGAATCTTCTCAGTTTGATCGGTTTGCTAGAGCAACAATGTGAGCCAAGTATTTCAAAAAGGGAAGTCCTGCCTGTCATAGTTCTGTAAATTCTGCTGCTAGTTCCATGGTAGGGTCAGTTTTGTTTAATGCGGTGTCTCAATGAGCAGAAGATAAAAGGATCTATGGGGCAGCCTTTATTATAATAATCCAAAAGCAAAGGTTCATGAATTCAAGAGATAATATAGACTAAAATACCAAAACATGAACTCTAACAACACTCACCACAAAATAGCCGGACAAATTACAAGAAATTACATGATATAGAGGGCATTATATACATACACAAAGACTAGCAGCAAGACACATCTGTTTTCTTAATGACTTACATTGTAGGAACTCCTCTCTGATTGGAACAATGTTGACGTGTCTGACTAAAGGAATCATCAAACAGAAACAGTGTCATTCTCATGTAAAAATTATATATATATATATATATATATATATATATATATATATATATATATATATATATATATATGTGTGTGTGATCTAAGATGTTTTTATACAAGATATTACATCATGCATGACTCATTTGTGAGTGCAAACAAATGTTCAATGTTTTACTTACCAGAAATCTTTTTGATCTCTTCTTTGCAGAAATGCTCCAGTTTGTCTCTCTGCTGACAGACAGATTGTTTTATATCTTCAACAGAGAGAGGGGAACTGATAGTAATTTTGCCTGTAGATTCTGGAGCTGCAGAGATAGACTGGAAACACTACAAAACACACAAAATAAAAACAGCTCATCACCTGCACTATAGTCAAATGATGCTGGTCTTGTTGACTTATCTTTAGTGACTCAAGAGCCAGTAGATGTAGTTTTTAACAGCATGTTCTTGCTAGAGAGCACTGTGGTGTTTTTCTAGATCTCTGTTACCTTCAGGAAATGGATGTGATCATCTGTGTGTGAAAGCTGCTCCAGCTCAGCGTCTCTCCACCTCAGATCAGCGATCTCCTTCTTCAGTCGCTGCAAGAGTCCTTCATCTCGACTCACTGCAGCCTTCTCCTGATCTCTGATCAACTGTATCACCTCAGTGCGACTTCTCTCAATGGAGCGCATCAGCTCAGTAAAGATCCTCTCACTGTCCTCCACTGCTGTCTGTGCAGAGCGCTGTTACACACACATTACAATCACACAGTGAAAGAACTCCAGCACTGGAGGAGAGTCCCAACTGAGTCTCAAACTTCTCTTCTGCTCAAAACTCACCTGATGAGACGCCACAGACTCTCTCAGCCGCTGAAGATCTCTCTCTCTCTTCTGGATTCTCTGCTGATATTTTCTCTGGGTCTCTTTCAAGTGTTTCTGTTGAACACAGATATAAAAGTAAACATCAGAAATATTTCATAAAACTACATATCACAAAATGATCCTGTAAACAGTTGAGTCAGATGTTGGAAAGGTTGGTGTGATGTAGTGGTTTGGTTCTGGACTAGTACCCGAAGGTGGTCAGTTGGCTTTTCATGCATAAATCATGATTAATACATTAATGTATAATTTGAGTTCAAACCTGTTTCTCTGTCCTCTCTGCTGCAGCTGATACAGTGTCATGGTTTTTATGTTCATCCATCGTACACAGAATACAAATACCCTTTTGGTCAGAGCGACAGAAAACCTCCAACAGTCGACCATGTTGAGAGCAGATCATCTCCTGGAGTCGTCCAGTGGCATCCATCATATTGTGTCTCTTACCTTTAAAGAAACTCTCATGTTGTTCAAGGTGATTTTGACAGTAAGAGTTCAGACACACTAGACAGGACTTGACAGCTTTGTATTTTCTTCCATTACAGACGTCACACTCCACATCTCCAGCTCCAGCATCAACAGGAACATCAGCTTGAAGTTCAGTCTTCTTCAGTTTCTCCACCACTTCAGCCAGCATGGTGTTTTTATTTAAAGCAGGTCTTGTAGTGAAGGTCTGTCTGCACTGAGGGCATCGGTAGACTCTCTTCTGATCATCCTGATTCCAGCAGTAAGTAATACAGCTCATACAGTAACTGTGTCCACAGGGAATAGTCACTGGATCCTTCAGTAGATCCAGACACACTGGACATTTGAACTGATCTGAAGAAAAATTGGCTTCTGCCATTTCAATGCATGTAAATAGAGAGGCACGTATAACATCAAAACCACACTTAAGTTTCGTTTTCTCTGAACTGAAGAGCTGAAATAGTTTCCTGTTTCTGTGTTTGAATGACGTGGGTAAAATAGGTGTGTCTTTAAAATGCAACTTAACTGTTATGTAATACACATTCACAGTTTTAAACAAACCACAGCAATGTCAATATCACACAAAAAAGTTACCAATTCACAACACTAAAAACATTTACTGAATTCACATTTATTTATGAGAGCACTTTTACTATTTCAACATTTCTACAAAAAAAAAATTATATATAAAGTATATATATACATATTATAATTACATATAATGGTAACAAATAGAAAAGAGATTGAATTTGATTATTGGTCATTGTACAACGCAGCATAAAACATTCTGAGATAAATATGGGCTCAAGATTCACCATGACCAAAGTTAAAATGTAAAACACGGACACAGTAATACATAAAGACATATTGATGAGCCAAAACATTATGACCACTCACAGGGGAAGCAAATAACATTGACCATCTCCCAACAAGGCCACATGTCAGGGTCTGGGTAGATTAGTTGGTAAGCGAAAAATCAGTTCTCGTAGTCAACGTGTTGAATGCTGGAGAAATGGGCAGGAGTAAAGACCTGAGTGACTTTGACAAGGGCCAAATTATTATGGCTGGATGACTGGGTCAGAGCATCTCTGAAAGTTCTCACGTGAGTTCTCACGGTCAGCAGTGTTGAGAACATACTGAGAGTAGTCCGAGGAGGGACAAGTCATGTCACAGGGTGTTGGACACCCAATGCTCATCAATGTGCAAGAGCAACAAAGGCTATCCCTTCTGGTCAGAACCGATAGAGGGTCTACTCTGGCACAAGTCACCGAAACTTTTAATGATGGTTAAGGGAGGAATGTGTTACAACACAGAGTGCATCGCACCTTGCTGCGTAGCCACGGACCAGTTAGAGTGTCCATGATGACACCTGTCCACCGTCGAAAGCACCTACAATGGGCTCACGATCATCAGAACTGGACCTTGGAGCAGTAGAAGGTCACCTGGTCTGATGAGTCTCATTTTCTTTTATATCACATGGACTGAATGTGTGCTCTGTTTATCTGGAGAAGTGATGGCACCAGATGCGTTTTCAGCTTTGAAGGACATCCGGGGCTTAGCCCAGATAATTTTATTTTCACACTAGCAACCACTTCTCTGTAGTCCAAAGCTGGTGAGATGGTATTCTTTGAGTTTTGCTCTTGCTGGGCCTGTTTCTACAGTTCCTAAATCTTCCACTCTAGTACTATCCTCGACTAACTCATCCTCTCTCCTCCCTGAATCATCTGTGATGCAAAAGAACAGATACAGCACATAACTTATTGCAAATCAGCTTCAAACAACTAATTCATCAAGTGCTACATATGTCAAATTGTAGACCAATACCATTGAAGAAAATGTATTGGGAAGAGCAGATCAGTGGGATTGCCCTAAGATCTATCATGATTCTTGAATTTTTATGTACATTACAATAAAGTCATCACAAAAGAGTTATATTATAGTGAGTAAAGTGAAGTAAAAAAATATTGAATATAAATGATTTATATTTTTTGACATAAATAGTCAAAATTATGTATAAGATCCTAAGTTAAAGCAATACATGAATGACTTTAGTCTACCGTAAGTTCATTGATACACCATGGCATCGAGCTGTATATAATTCTTCATGTTCATCTGTCAAAATCCTTTCATTAGGATCATTGAGATAAACAACGTTTCACTTTTAACTTTCTCTAAAGTAAAGTGACTGATTAATTGTTACCAGTTTCCATGCCTGATTCTGGCACAGCTGCTGCTGCTGCTCCTCAGTCTGTTGCTCATCTTTGCTACACTCTACAAAACCATTTAATCAAATCAAGGTGTATATTTACTACAAACTAATATCACAAAACAAGTCACACATACATTTTATGCTAATGCTTATTGGTTATCCTCAGCGAAAACAACACCTGATAAACACGAAAAGTACACTCCGATTGGGACTCGAACCGCGGTCTCCAGCATGAGAGGTGAATGCGCTAACAAGGAGGCTAGAGGCTACAACATGTAATGACAGTCGGTAGTGGACCTCTTGAGGTTTAGCCTACTGTGGGTGAAAGCCAGCTAGATGATGATCTTCAGACTTTAAGGACAAAAACAAATGTGAATTCTTACCCACTGACTTCTTTCGGAAAAATCCCAAAAGCCTCATTTGCTTCATTTTTGCTGTCTTTCCTGCTAACTGTTGTTAACTCGCCACTAAGTAACGTTAGTTGATGTCAACGACTGTGCAAGCTCCTCCCCTACCTGCTGCATATTCAACAGAGAGAAAGAAACGGAGTCGCCCATAGGCTACCGACAGCAAAGGAATTTATTCTATAGGCTAGATTATGCCTATGTCTATTTTTACAGGCTGTATGCAGTATGTGCAAAGCCAAAGCACAATGAAATAAGGCAACTTGTGATTTCGGGGGTTTACATAGGCTTTTGTCCGGTTTCATATTTGTCAGTCAACTTTTCAAAATACATTTGGGGCTACACTCAAAACATTCGGGGCTGAAGACACGGTAAAATCGGCTGCCGCCGCCTCTGAATGGCACCAGGATGCAATGTGGGAAAATGACAGACCGGTGGAGGTAATGTGATGCTCTGGGCAATGTTCTTCTGGGAAACCCTGGGTCCGGATATTTATTTTGACACGTGCCACCTGCCTAAACATCGTTGCAGACCAGGTACACCCCTTCATGGCAATGGTAATCCCTGATGGCAGTGGCCTCTTTCAGCAGGATAATATGCCCTGCCACAGTGCACACATTGTTCAGGAATGGTTTGAGTAACATGATGAAGATCATGATTCAATATTTTGCCATGGCCTCCAATTCCCCAGATCTTAATCCGATTGAGCATATGTGGGATGTGCTGGAGCAACAAGTCTGATCCATGGTGGATCCACCTCACAACTTACAGGACTTGAAGGATCTGCTGTTAATGTCTTAGTGCCAGATACCACAGGACACCTTCAGGGGTCTTGTAGAGTCCATGCCAATGCATATTAGGCAGGTGGTCATAATTGTGGACTCATATGTGTACACAGAGAATGAACATGTTTTGTTTTGTATGTGTTTTCATAAACTTATCTGTAACCAACAGTCTAGTTTGGCTAGTCAGGTTAAAGTCTACATCATCTTTCTGAAACTAGCCTTTCTCTTCAGAGCACTATTAAGTGAATTTTTTAAATACTTTAATTCTTTACTAATTCTTTAATTTTGTGCAATGAAATAACAGGCACTTAGAATTAGCATGTGTTAATTGTCTATGGTCTATTAATTAATGGTTAATGGTTAATGGTCTATTTGAATACATTAGAATTGCCTGGAATATGTGTTTTAAAACCGCTTAATGCACAGGTAGTTCCAGTCAGTTTAATCACAGTTCTATATTAATGCACATTTACTTTGCGAGTTTTATGCCTCTGTTCAAACTACTTCTGGATTTGAATATAGTGTAGCAATTCTGATGAGCCTCATAGCCGGGATTAACTGTCACATTACAAAATCCAACATCATCAATTCATGCAATTCCATCTTTAAATCAAAAGTAAAGCGCTACAGGAAAAAACAGAAGACACATTAGTGTTCATCAGCCCCATATTACTGAGTTCGACCTGGAGAAAGTTAGAAATTCACCTGCACATTCTTCTTACACACCCATATGGCTAGTAAGGAAAGTATGGTTTGACATTCAGCTATGTTTTACATGGAGGGGGAGAGAAGGAAACCAGGACCTATCAAATGTCTTTCACCATCCAGCAAAACAAGACTAAACTATTTAATTTAAACTATTTAAGTTGATCTGATAAACATTACCTAACATGTTTCCGCTGCTCAGCTTGAAAATAAGTGCATCCCTACAGATAATATTTTAATAGTTTCTTTTGGCATGTTTGTCCAAATGGACACGGTATTCCTGTCTTTAATGGTTTCTATGTTATCATTAAAAAACAATTTCCCTCTAGAAAAAATTTATGATTTTGACTTCTGGAACTCAATTCTAGGTGTTTTCTATTCCAAGCAGTGTTAATATGATTTGAACAGACCTCACTGTCATGCCATAGGAAAGTTCTTCCAAAAGCAGCACATCCACTAACAGTTTTTCCATGTAAAGCTTATATCAATATAAATGTCTAACTGCATCTAATTTGAGTGTTTAACTACATACATGAGATTGGCATATTTCATCTAAATGTATAGTGCATGAAAGGCAGAGTTTTGACTCATCCTATTCAGTGTATTACATGGCAACTGGAGTCGTCAAAGTGCTCACACCAGTAAAAGAGCACTATCCAGAGTGTGCGGATGCACATATTTTTGTTTTATAAATTACGATGTGTGCTGTTCAGTTTGTGTGTACACAACATTTATACATAAGGCCCTTGGACTGTAGGGTGGGAACTACTGTATGTGAGTGCTCTTCATTCAAAACAGATCTGCATTCAACATCATGATCCCCAGAAGACTCCTCACTGGACTTTAGGACTGAGTCACTCCATCTGCGTGGTGGTGAGTACTCTCCTGTTCCCTGTACACACATATCTGTGTGGCCACAGACAGCTCTTTCAATTGCTGATGGCACTGTGGTGGTGGGCTCCGACTCGGAAACTCGACACAACCCCGACTTCAGAATCCAAAATGGCTGCTCAGTGCATCAACAGTAAGTGAAACAGTAGTAATATATTGTTTTTTAGCACCTCTGTTTGTCCGTGTCTCAATAAACTCAGTACTATCCAACTTCTATATATGGATATGATACTTCTTCCATGATGTTTTTAGGTGGACATCATATTTGTTCTGTAGTTGTTTGTGTTCTGCAAGAGCAAGCACAACAAAGGTGTGCCTGGATGCGTCCATCTTGGTTTTCCGACATGTGTACTGGAATGTGGTCAACAAGGGTGCAATGTCATTCCCAGCTCCGATTTCCGACTTCCAAGGTAAACAGAACACACCATTAGACAAACTCTATTTGAACATCAGCAAAACTAAGGGGCTAATTGTGGACTTTAGCAGGAAACAAAAGAGAATATGTACATTCTTTAAACTCAAGTACAACTAACTCAAAATTATCAAGTACAAAATTGTGGTTGTGTAGGATACACATAAGCCATTGCACTTGAAATATTATGTATGTTTGGTCAAGACAAGGGATCTTACGGAGAAATACCATATGGCTGATCGAGAGTCCAGTCATAATTTCCCTAATACTGTACGAGACATGCTATAACTCAATGTGACAGGGCGGAGGGCGGGCCGGGTGGTGATTCTACACACCCGGTCCCTTATCAGGCTAATCAAGCCTCCGAGAGGGATAAAGGCCGTCTGCGGAAGATGGTGCAGTAGAGAGAGATCATTTACGGACATGTCCGTCATGTGTGTGTGTGTTTGTGTCTTTTTATCATAAATCTATTATAGTTTATCATTAAAACTATTATTTATATCGTCAAGCTGGTTCTCTCCTCCTCCTTTCCCTTATATTCCTTTACACTGGTGCCGAAGACCCAGGAAGGAGGAGGGATACGCCATAGTAGAGTTCTCGCCACTACCATCCACCCCAACTGAGCAGCCCCCGACAGCGAGGGGAGAAGGGGCTCCTAACCGACGGCCTGGAGCGGTCAGGGCCGCTGCAAGGGGCTGAGGAGTCCCCTACCAACTGCTGAAACACGGAGGGGTCTGAGACCGCCGACCGCGAGCGGGGAGGGGCTCGCTGCCGACCGCCTGGAGTGGGATAACCGCTGCTAGGGGCGGGGGAGACCCCTTTTGTTCCCCAAGAACGCGCCGGGGTGTTCCATCCGAAAGGGGCTGGAGGAATACCTGTGATCCACTTGTCCACTCCCTCATCAGCTGGCAGACAGGGAAAGAGGGGAGGGATGTACGTCATGCCGGGGGCTCCCCGGCCTGAGAGAACGAGGGAGGAATGTGACAGGGTGGAGGACAGGGCCGGGTGGTGAATCTACACACCCGGTCCCTTGTCAGGCTAATCAAGCCTCCGAGAGGGATAAAGGCCGACTGCGGAAGGTGGTGCAGAAGAGAGAGATCGTTTATGGTAGTTGACCATCATGTGTGTGTTTTTGTTTGTTTTTCATTAAAATATTTGTATTGGCAAGCCGGTTCTCGACGACTCCTTTCCATTGAACCCTTTACACTAATTAAATAAAATCGATACTTTTAACACAGATGAGTAAATTTTACTTGTAATTAGTAAACTGCACTAAAATAATAAAGCTCACTTTACTTCAGCCAAATAAGTACACTCACTGAGCACTTTATTAGGAACACCTGTACACCTACTTATTCATGCGATTATCATCAAACATGTGGCAGCAGTGCAAAAAATCTGCATATACAGGTCAGGAGCTTCAGTTAATATTCACATCAACCATTAGAATGGGGAAGACACACAATCTCAATGATTCGATTATGGCATGATTGTTGGTGCCAGGTGGGCTGGTTTGAGTATTTCTGTAACTGTTGATCTCCTGGGATTTTCACACACAACAGTCTCTAGAATTTACGCTGAATGGTGCTAAAAACAAAAAACATCCAGTGAGCGGCAGTTCTGTGGACAGAAATGCCTTGTTGATGAGAGAGATCAACAGAGAATGACCAGACTGGTTCAAACTGACAAAGTCTACAGTAACTCAGATAACCACTCTGTACAATTGTAGTGAGCAGAATATCATCTCAGATTCTACAACATGTCGAATCTTGAGGTGGTTGGGAACAACAGCAGAAGACCACTCTGGACACTTTATTAGCACCATACTGCTCCTAATAAAGTGCTTTGTGAGTGCATGTTTACTGTATGAAAAAGCATGAAAGCTGATTTCCTTAAAAAAATCTAAATGTTTTCCACTAATTAAGATTTTACAGCATATTTCACACAAATTAACACAAAATTCTAAATACGGGGCAATCTGCAAACTAGTATGATTGCATTATTTGAATCAACCATTTTCTTTCTAGATGTTTACTCCTCTTCTAAAATCTTTTTCGTTTTTGATAATATCTGAAGACACTGAAACTCTAGTTCATGCCTTCATAACCTCACATGGATTGCCTGCTAAAACCATCTCCAGTTTGCAATACATTTAAAATTCTGCTGCCAGGATTATCACTTATACCAAAAAACCTGATCACATCACCCCCATACTCTATGAGCTTCACTGGTTACCTGTTTCTGACTGTATTGAGTACAAAATTATTAAATGCCTCAATGATCTTGCCCTTCATTATCTGCCTGAACTGCTTCAGAATTATACACCTGCTCATGCACTTAGGTCCTCTGGCTCCAAACTCCTCACTGTCCATGTTTCCGACTCTTCACAATGGGTGGCAGATCGGTCAGTGTAATCACACCTAAACTCTGGAACTCACTTCCACAGACACTTCATAAAGTCTCCACTATCTCCTCCTCTAAGTCTCAACTAATAACCAATCTCTTCTCTCATTATTATCTGTACACCTCTGAATAGTGTTGCTGAGCTGTTTATTGTTGTTGTTATTGTTGTATATTGTCTTGTTGATTCATGTCATAATGTCTTTGTACAGCATCCCAGAGCTTTATAAATAAAACACATTATTATTATTATCTTATGTTATTTTTGACATTTTTATCAACAGTATGCTTAAATTAATTATAGTCATAATTCTTAATTTAGCAAAAAACTAAACTTTTTCATCAGTAATTTTGTTGACGAGATTAACACTGATTTAAACTGGAAAACAGTTTACAAAATAAATAATAATTGGAAATTGGACATTTTTTAAAACATATATGTATTTATGAATACACAATAATAATAACCTTGTTTTAAAAAATGAACTTGTGTGATTTTCCAAGAAATAAATATTTCAGAGCAGTAAATAAGTATAAAATTATATAGGTATGTTCACTACAGAAATTTCCATGACATTTGGAAAACACTAGGGAATAAAATTCCCTGATATTTCCAGGTTGTCTATGACCATAGATCAGACATACATGCTAAACAATAACTGTACATGATTTGATACATTTTTCTTTTAGCTTTTATTAATATGACACCACGCTTTTCTTTTGGCGCTTGAACTACCCCATGAGCGCAAGTTGCTGAGAACCAATCGGAACATGTGACTCAATTGGACTAACCAACTTTAGACGTGCGAATAAAGATTTTCTATTTTACATACAAAAATTATTCAATTTAATTATCAACTAAAGAAATATGTTTTTGAATGCAGTTTATAAATTCTCAGGGGACAGATCTCTACTAGTTTTCATGTTTTTAGCAGTTTCCATGGTGATGCTAATGTGTGAGTTCCATCCTATAATAATCCAACAGATTTGCATTAATCTGGGAAACAGGAAGCTCTCATGATCAGTTTTTAGAAGCATTTATTCTGCATAAACCAAATCAAACAGCACAGTAAAACATAATGTTAACCCCAACACACAATAACAACATTCTCACACACACACAGAATTATTTATCCCTTTCAATCCCACACACAAAGCTTTTATAGGCAAACCAAAAAACTATAAATTAAAATCAGCAGGCAGCCACACAAGAGACCGAGCTTGTTTTGTATCTTTGAGACAGTACATCATGGGATAGACTGTGGATACGGTACAGTATTTCATACAAGCAGAGGCTATGTGAAGAGGTTTATCATAAGTGGACTTTGTGATCTACATGTGGAGAGCTACTGCTCTCTATCTAAAGAAGAAAAACCCTGCTGTAGCGTCTAAATCGCCATGTGAACTGTAACAATAATGAGAAAAATCTGAATTAAAATCACTATAATACTGCTGAAGAAGGCAATGACGGTCCCTCAGCTCAAGAGCATGATGAATGGTCCTGTTTCATGGTTTGGGTAAAGGACATGTAAAAAAGCAGGTGAAGCGGTATGATGAGGAGGAGGAGGAGGATGGGTCATTGTCAGTGCTCCAGGTAATTAGATGATGAAGATTCCATCAGATCTCCTGATATGATGAGTTTGAGTTTGTGGAGTCGTCTTCCTCCCTGGAATAAAACAAAACACACAATTTTTTTTTTTAATCATCTGCACAACACAGAAACTTGTAATAGATGTATAACCAACCTATTCTTACTCCCAAGGTGTCAAATACAGTCGCTTCTGCAAGAGCCCTGCCAAAAGCCCGCTAACGTCTGTATTGTGACACAGCCGGGAAACCCATTGCTTTCAACAAGAAACATTTGCCATCAGTGTATGGAAGTAAATTCATGACAAATGTCTTTGAAACAAAAAAAAAACACACTGAATTGCACTAATTGAATTAATTGCAGTAACAGTTCTTGCAGTTTCATATTTCATCTTTATTATTCAACAGGTTGGGATATACAAGGTTGAATTTTTAACCAAATTTGAACCTCTTTTATTTTTAGAGGAGAATTTGCAAAGCAAAATATAAATGGACTGAACTTTACCTGCTGTATAAAGATGAAATAAATAAAAAAAAAAAAGAGAAATATTTTGGAACTTACTTTTGGAAGATGAATATTTTACATTTTGTGTGAAATATTTTCAGTTGAAATATTCACAGCTTAAATATACAACTGTATGAAACTGCATCCACCAAAAATGTGATCACTGTTAATGCAATGTGTTTATTTATCAATTAATGCAATTTAGTGATTTTTCTATTTATTTTTTTGTTTCAAAAGACATTTGTCATTAATTTCCTTCCATATCAACAGACTAACATGAGGAGCATAATAATGTATTTTATATTGTTGAAAAGTGGTTGGGTTTAGGGGATGTAAAATATCAATATGATTGTATAATATAACAATGCTAATATACATGCAAGTATAATAAAACATGTAATAATACCCACAGATTAACAAGTGACACCTTCCTTGAAATTAAACATAATTGAATATTATTGAACATAACAGCAATGTACTATTTTCTACAAAAATACTAATTTGTTATATCTGTAATTTGGTTTTCAGATATCTAAATGTGATTGTAACCAGTAAGAAAGCATTTTACGATATCTTCATTACACTTCAATTTAATGATATCTAAAATCCATTTCTATATATCTGAAATTGACATTGCCACAAGTGAAAACCAAATTATATATATAAAATATTAGCATTTTTACTAGTTTTAATTCTGTTGATCTCAAGAATGGACGTTTGCGCTAGTAACAATGTAATTATTGATATAACAAATTCAAATTTCTCACTATTTCTGTGTATAATTTTCACACACACACACACACACACACACACACAGTCAAACATCCTCCACCTCAAACAGGAAGCACTGAGTTTACAGTGATATCTGAGCAAATTAAGGCATCAGCCTCTGATCTGGGCCTGTTTAACTTCCTGTATTCCCCAAACAAACTGTTTAAGCACAGGAAATTAATTTCAATTTGAATGCCAAGCCAGGGCGTTTGCAAACAGCTGTTTGAAAACAATGTTAACTTGAAGTTTTTGAAATCAATGGACAACACACTGTGTTTTTTATGGTTAAATAAAATGCTCTCATTAAAATAAAAATGCTCTACCTGAAATGAACTCCAAGGGGTAAATCTGGCTCTTAAAAAAAGTTACATTTTGACAGTGAATCTGACTGTGCGTAGAAAGAGAATATGGTAGGCGTGTGAGAAGTGTTCTTTCCAGAGCTTCATGATTAATTGAGCAGATTTGTGCCATTCTGCTACACATATCTCTTACAGCAACACAGAGCTGAGGAAACACATTGTGAAGTTTCACCTTCAAAGTTTTTAATGCTTTCTCACAACACGTGTTAAGTGATTAGAGATGCCTTTTCCAAATGTTTGATCAAAACCAAAACTCTGTCACAGCGTAAACACAACCATAAGACAGAAACCTGTGTTCTGACTTGTTCTCGGCTAATTCCATTAAGACAAAGCATTAGATTTCAGGCCTTCAGGCAAACACTTGCTCTGGTTAAACCAGTTTGTTTACTATTCAGAATCTCTTATAACTCAAAATCAATAGCTCTACACAAAACCAACTGAACTCCCTACTTAAAACAGAATTTTACTCTTTAACCGAGTGCTCAAACGTTTGGCAGCGATTTTCCATCAAAGGTGCTATAAGCGATTGTAGCCATTCTAGAATTTCCCCAAACTGAGCCGTTGGATTAGCCATGACCCTCTTTCTAAAATCCTGCACTCCAAAAATACCAAATTAGCTTTATTGAGACCAACATCAAGCGGACGTGCTTGTCGAAAACAACAGAGGCAAAATAGCACCCCCAACTGTCAACTGTAATGAACAACATGGCATAAAAATGGAATTAGGCCTCAATACTATGAGAATGCGCAAAATGACTGACAGGCAGAAAGCGTCAGAGGCCGTGCTCACTGACACATGTTCATATCTCACTAGTCTAGAGCTGTCACAGAGACTAGTGAGATATCTCACGACACTTATTTCATTAATATCTTTCAGGGAATAGGACAATTATTTGCATATCTTTCTATTAAAAAAAAACGCTTACAGCACCTTTAAGGCATGATAAGCGTGCTCCTGATGTAATGGTTGCTGCCTTCATTCATATTGGTCAAATGCAAAGTCTGCATTACATGTATCCAGTCATGAATATGTCAATTAGAGCTCGACCGATATTGTTTTTTTTTTTTTTCAGGCCGATGCCGATCTTTTGAAATCCGGGTCGGCCGATGGCCGATTAATGCTGCCGATTTACTTTGGCCGATATGTGCTTGTATTTACCCTCTTATTTGAACCTTTTTTTTGAAACACAAATAATTACTTAAGATAGACAACATTTCTCAACAAATACATTTATTGAACACTTGACCAATCTGCACTTGTACACTTAAATTAAAAATGTATAATGTAAAAACATATTGTATAAATAATGTATAACAAATATATTAAATAAACAAAGCAGGTGTTACGAACTGCTCCGAGACACCGAAGGTTGAGGTCCAAATGCAGCTTTAATTAAGGGGTAATTCAATATTCAGAGCATCCAAGAGAAGCACAGGCATAACTAGGGATGGGTATCGTTAAGGTTTAATGGTATTACTACTCTTACCGATACTGCTTATCGATCCGGTACTTTAACGGTATTCTTAACGGTTCTTTTTGTTATATATATATATATATATATATATATATATATATATATATAAACAAAGATAAGCGTTATATAGGCACAGTGATTTAATTTCAGGAAGGTCTACTAACATTACTGTTCAGGTGTGGTCTAAAAAGAAATCTAATAAAGTAATCAATTGTAAAATAACACTGCATAGTTTATCATAGATAGATTAATGCTTATTAGTGCAGAAGTTATTCATTCAAGAGCTGTAAGTGATTTTCTATTTGCCTTTTGTTGTTTGATTCGCAGTAATGGCTCAATCGTCACGTTTATTAGACCGCTTCCCCTTTAAGACCGAGTCTAATAGGCTCCTGATGCATCATATTTTCTCCCAACTATTTCCATAACTACGTCCATTTAAGACATAAACTGTGTTTAAGTGAATCTCCAAGCGGTCGTTTTGACATATTTTTGTGTATAATTGATCGTTTAGGCAGCGACATGAAACCCAAAGTAGCCTATACTTTGCTTGTCTCGTTGCGTGTGTGTTTGAGGCCGCGCCGCCTTGGGAACGGTATCTCTTGCCCTCTTTTTATTATTAAACGCGTCCGCAATTTAGCAACAGTAGCTAGACTGCATTTTACAACAATCACCGATCGTGCTGATTCTGACGTTAAGTTTGAGTTTTAGGGAGAAATGTCAGTGCACCGCTGTGAAGGGAAGGAAGTTGTGCTAGACAGAATGCGGCTTATGTATAAATATTCTTTTTATAATCTTTGGAAGGCGAAATCTAAAATAAAATCAGACTAATAATCACAGATCTAAACCAGGCTACGTTTAAATGTTTAGTTCTGTCCTCCGTCGTCACTCATTATGCAGGGCTCTTGTTGTGCTCGCTGTGCGCGAGATCTCTCTCTCTCTCCGACTGCGAATAGCTATATTGCATCACAGACAAATGGTTTCATATTATTATACATAGAAATGGCTGGCGAGATAAAATCATTTTCTTAATTTCTCCAGTACCGACAGCAGAACCGATAACGTCCGAGCTTACCAAAGCCAGTCCTTCACTAGCCTATAGTGCGTTGGTATCTTTTTTATTACTTATTTCTCTGCATTGAGTGACAACCCTCTCAAATATAAGACACACAAACAGAACAAATAAAAGTCTCAGATTCACTGTCTGTAATTGCTAAATTCTTGCTTACTTATTGTGACATGATAGCAACCCTTCTGCTGTGATAATGCAACTTCAACTACGCTATCAATACCCAAAGTAGCTGAACGTCATGTCGCATTTTTTCTCGAAGTTGGCAGTAACATATCAATCGTTTTTATTTAAATATAAATAAGTTATACAAATTTAATCCTTACTGTTTTCTCCAAGGAACTTAGCTCCTTCCTTGAGGTCTGCTCACTCTGCTGGAAAATGACTCTAGGGGCAGCGCGCGTCGAACACGTGTTCCACAACAACACTAGGCTGCCCACAGATGCGCCTGCCTAATAATCGGCTTGATATACTTGGATATTGGCCGATGCCGATTATGTTAAAAAATGCTAAAAATCGGCCGATTAATCGGTCGACCTCTAATGCCAATCCAAGAACGTTTTGTGACAAACATTAAGATGGTGGATGACTTGTGAGAAATGCCAATTTCCTACAAACATCAAAACAAATGTTTAATCTAATTAAAAATGAACTAGATTTCTGTATATTTGAGTGTGCTCAGTATTTTTAGGCTTATAGTATTGTCTTGTTAGCTTAGCAACAGGCTACCACCAAACTCTAGTTCCTAAATACATTTTTTCCTTCATTTCTTCCATAAGGATTTCATAAAAGACTTGCTAACAGAGTTCTAAGCCATCAAACAAACCGACCATCTCCAAGGTTAATCACAACATTACAAACTTTGATTTGAAGGAACATTTAAATAAAATCAGACATAAAGACCAAGGTACAAGACTGTTCTTCGATTCACAAACTCAGAGCTCATGGTAGGTCTGTCTATAAAGGTTTATAAGTTATCATTAATAACCAGTTCGCCTATGGAGAAAATAAATTTAACATTTACATCAATTGTGAGTTGAATCTCCCATGCACTTCCTTTGTACTTTACAAACATTCCATCATAAAATTTCTATAATATGTCATTAGAGAATTAGGAAACATGCTAAGTTGAAATACTGGTTTCTCCGATAACAATGCTACAGCCAGTATATTCTACTTTGAAGTTTCCATTCTGGGCTGGAATTTCTTTTATGTTTTGGCCTGTGTGATCCCGCCCACTGTCCACTCGCCAATAGTAATCAAGTTTGCAGGCAAATAACACTGCATGCTGCAGCCATGGAAGCCAGCAAATGAACTGGATCAGATTAAATATATTCCACCCTACCTAAAAAGCTTCTCCATTCATCTAAAAACCACCATGACCAGAGGCCTTGTAAAACAAGTATTGGAGATGCCTTTGGAAGATGGAGACAGCTTAAAGTCCAGAAATACTTTAAAACGGATGCTGAGTTGGCTGATTCTGGCAACTCGCATGAGCTTCAAGTCTGGGGCGGGGCAGACAACTCTCCAATATTTTGAATTTGGACTGTAGTACCCATTTCAAACGCTTGTTGTCAATCATACATATATCACCTTTAAAACTAAAGAGATTACAGCAGAAGTTCTTGCAATATGCCATATTAAAAGTACCAATAAAAGAACATGTTTCACAATTCACGATCCTCTAGTGATTGACTCTTTTAAACTAAGGGGAACACGACAAGCAAACAATCATGCTGTCTCATACACAAGAAGATGTGTACATCAGAGGCACATCTGAGGCAATCTAACTAACTCAGCTAAAATAAAAACTGCAGCAAGTCAAACTGAGGCATCTGATGGACAGATTTCAATACGTACTCAGCACAGATCAGCAGACCTCATTTTCAACCATCCAACACATCAGAACGAGACCTGAGCTTCATAACAGACTATAGCCCAGTCCCAAAACATAGTGAGCTGTTACCTACACAGCATTTTAAGGCATCATACTGTTGGCTAGCTTACGACATTAGGTAGGCAGAGTCATGGGAAATTTCAATAAGTATGCATCATTCAATACTAAAAAGTATATTTAATTAAAATTAGATTTCTATTAGTAGATTTATTATAGTACAGAAGACGCTTTATTAAAAAAAGGTCACACATTCTCTCCGTTTACCTCCCACCATCCTCTTTGAGTTTGCGGGCGGCTTGTTTGGACTGTTTGATCTGCAAGTCGAGTCGGTGTAAGTAGTCTTTCGCAGATAGCTCCTCAGTCTGCACGGGTCGGGTGTTGGGTTCTGGAGCTGCTGGTTCTGGTGGGGGGGACGGGATGTCCATGTCCTGACTCAGGCAGGGTGGCTCCTGCAGCATGCTTCCCTCACTGTCGGGTGACTCCAGAGACAGTCCGTTAAAGAGGGAACGTTTTTCGGACTTAACCGGAATATTGAGAGTGTTTCGCAGGAATATGCAGTCATTGCCGAAAAGCTTATTTACTCGTTTGATTTGCTCCATCTGTGGGGAAAAACAGACATCAAATTATTTTTTTATTTTCAAATATGAGCATCTAACCTAAAACCAATCTATCTGTGTACAGTTGAAGTCAGAAGTTTACATACACTTGTTTAGGACATCTACTTTGTGCATGACACAAGTCATTTTTCCAACAATTGTTTACAGATAGATTGCTTCACATTTAATTGACTTTATCACAATTCTAGTGGGTCAAAAGTTTACATACACTAAGTTAACTGTGCCTTTAAACAGCTTGGAAAATTCCAGAAAATTATGTCAAGCCTTTAGGCAATCAGCCAATTAGCTTCTGATAGGAGGTGTACTGAATTGGAGGCGTAACTGTGGATGTATCTTAAGGCCTACCTTCATACTCAGTGCCTCTTTGCTTGAAATCATGAGAAAATCTAAAGAAATCAGCAAAGATTAGGGCTGGGATAAACGATAATTTTTTTAACGATTAATCTAGCGATTATTTTTTCGATGCATCGATTAATATAACGATTCATTTTTCCAGTCCGATTCGATTTCGATTCGATTATCTCCCCATTAATTGACTAATAGCAATTTATACATGTTGATTTACATATCTGAATGAAAAAAAACATGAATTCCTTAACATTGCAATATATGTTTATTGCTCTTAAAATTCCAAAATAAAAGACTATACAAGTGCAAATTAATGCATTCTTAGTCAGAGGTAACATTCAATAAAACCTTGAAAACACATAGTCCTAGCTTACTGAAAAAAAGTGCATCTTGTAATTCTTCTTTCAGAATAAAATAACAACAACTTGATGTCTAGCATTCAATAAAAAGGTCACCCAAAATACTTGTTTAGAGCTATTGAAAGAATACAGTAACCAATGTAAACTTGAGGGCTTTAAGCTAATACAGAAAGTGCTTTTCCAACAAAAAATAAATAAAAATGAACAGCGACAGTGGGAGCCAGCAGCCTGTCATGGCGTCCTTCCTGAACCAACAGAATTGAACATTTATGTTGAAAACACATAGTCCTAGCTTACTGAAAAAAGTGCATCTTTTAATTCTTCATTCACATAAAAATAACAACAACATATAGTAGTAATACACTCTGCCACTCACCTTTTTCTTAAACTCAAAATTCAAAAATAAAATTCAAGTAAAAGTGTACAATAGCAAAATAATGCATTCTGATGTCTAGCATTCAATAAAAAAAAAATAAAAAGGTCATCCAGCCACCCTTTCTTAGAGCTATTGAAAGAATACAGTAACTATTGTAAACTTGGGGGCTTTAAGCTAATACAGAAAGTTATTTTCCAACAAAAAATTAATAATAAAAATAAACATTCAGAATTCAACATTTATGTTGAACATACTGAAAAAAAGCATCTTCATTCACATGCAAATAACAACTTACACTCAGACACTTTCCTTTCACCTTAAGAATACTGTGTGTGTGTGTGTGTGTGTGTGTGTGTGTGTGTGTGTGTGTGCGCGCGTGTGCCAGGTGGCGCCTCTTCAGGTGCTGGTGCATTGCCGTGGTGCTATAATGGAAGGCCATCTCCATTTTGCAAAGATGACCTATCACGGAATTGTTTCCTTTTAAATTAAAGAATTCCCATACTTTAGAGGAACGAGTGCGTGCCGCCTTGCACTTCTGATACCAATACAACTTCTGAGGAGCTACTTGTGTTGCTACTACTCTCCGGCGCCGCCATCTTTGTTTTGGGTCTGACGAATCGACACGCATATTTTGCGTCGACGTATTTTTTGCGTTGTCCCAGCCCTAGCAAAGACCTCTGAAAAAAAACTATGGACCTCCACAAGACTGGTTCATCCTTGGGAGAAATTTCCAAAAGCCCAAAAGGTACCATGTTCATCTGTACAAACAATAGTACGCAAGTATAAACACCGTGGGGTCATGCAGCCATCATCCCGTTCAGGAAGGAGATGCATTCTGTTCCCTAGATATGAACCTGGTTTGATCCGAAAAGTGCAAATCAATCCCAGAACAACAGCAAAGGACCTTGTGAAGATGCTGGAGGAAACAGGTAGACAAGTATCTATATCCACAGTAAAACGAGTCCTGTATCGAAATAACCTGAAAGACTGCTCAGCAACGAAGAAGCCACTGCTCCAAAACCATCATAAAAAAGCTAGACTACAGTTTGCAAGTGCACATGGGGACAAAGATCTTACTTTTTGGAGAAATTTCCTCTGGTGTGATGAAACAAAAATTGAACTTTTTGGCCATAATGACCATCGTTATGTTTGGAGGAAAAATTGTGAGGCTTGCAAGCCGAAGAACACCATCTCAACTGTGAAACATGTGGATGGCATCATCCTGTTGTGGGAGTGCTTTGCTGCAGGAGGGACTGGTGCACTTCACAAAATAGATAGCATCATGAGGAAAGAAAATTAAGTGGATATATTGAAGCAACATCTCAAGACATCAGCCGGGAAGTTAAAGGGTCTTCCAAATGGACAATGGCCCCAAGCATACCTCCAAAGTTGTAGCAAAATGGCTTATGGACAACAAAGTCAAGGTATTGGAGTGGCCATCACAAAGCCCTGACCTCTCAATCCGATAGAATATTTTTGGGCAGAACTTAAAAAGCGTGTGTGAGCAAAGGATTCTTACAAACATGACTCCGTTACACCAGTTCCGTCTGGAGGAATGGGCCAAAATTCCATGCCAAAACGTATTGTGAGAAGCTTGTGGAAGGCTACCCAAAACGTTTAAACCCAAGTAGAGCGTTTTAAAGGCAATGCTACCAAATACTAACAACTTGTATGTAAACTTCTTGGTCAGTAAGCAGCTCTCCTTGCTACACTTGTGTAAATAACAAACATGGTACCACAGAAAGACTTCATTATTTATTCTCTGTTGCTTCACTTTATTTTGAGATATTCCAGAGTTGTTGCTGTGTTTGTTTCCTTATGCTTCAATGGGGGGGTTCCCCTTATGTAAAACTCTGGGATTACCTCAAAATACAAGCACATATATTTAAATGTGAGGGACCTTCGATATTTTACAGTGGTGTTTATAAATGGGTACCGTATAGTGTATTTGCTTTTCCCACTGTACTCCAAAGACATTTTTTGTTGGGCTCCATCCTATGATGTTTTTTATTCGGTCTGTTCACGCACATGTGAACTCTTCAAAAACCTGTAAGAATGCCACTTATGAATTTAAATGGCCACATATGAAGCTTTCTCCAGGAGAAACTTAGGTGTGTTAAACCTGCAGGGTCAGATCATTATGCAGTCATATGTTGTATTTGCAAACAGTCACATCCTTTGAGATTACAGGTCACACACAGTACATGAATCTGTGTATTTAGATTTATTTAGCTTATTTCAAATGCATCAATATATTTGTTATAATCAATTAGTTAAATGTACCTTCTAAAATCTTTTTCATCATCATTGCATAAGTTGCACTCGGTATCCACACAGATAATATGCAATCATCTCTTAGGCTATATTTGCATAAATGGTCATCCTCTGTAATTAAAGGTCACATATACTATGTTTACTTAGTCTTAAAACCTAGTGATAGACAGCATTTTAGGGCAATATAGATGCGTTTGCGCATTTAAAATGCTGCACATGACCAAAATGTCCAAAAAATGCTGTATATGCATATGATGCCCACAAATGTGGATAAGATGCCCAAAATGCTAAGTAGGGAACTAACAACGTTTTGAGCTACAGCCCGTACAGCTTTTAAAATGCTGTCTTAAAAGCGCTTTTATTCACAGACCATGCCACATTGGACATCATAATACATGTATATAATGTCCAAAAATGCTCCACATGCTTATGATGCCCCAAATATTATGTCCAAATATGCTGCAGGTGCTCGTGTTGAACAAAAATGCTCACTGGGTTTGGAAACACAGCCCAGGCCAGCCCACTTCATTTTTTGGCATCATAAGACATTCATACGATGCCCAAAACTACTGCACACAGCTGAAATGTCGGGGGGAAAAACTGTCTACGTAGGCAGATCACTAGGTTTTGAAACACAGCCCATGTCACAACATGGGCCCAAACATGCTGCAGGCGTTTATTATGGTCCAAAAATGCTGTCTAGGTAGGCAGCTCACTAGTTTTGGAGACAGTCCATGGCACAACATTTCATGTACACTCATATGATGCTCGAAAATGCTGAATACGTAGGAATTTAACACTGCAGTAAAGTTGTTTTTATATTGAATATTTGTTAGAAATTCGATCCTTCCTTTTTTGGAATATAATTGCTAAACATTGGCTGTTCATGCTGTGTCAGATAACACTTTTAATCATAATAGCAAAAGTAATTCTGATGTTATTCGATAAATGTAATTGTTTTAAACATCAAAATTGAAAAATGCAAAACAGCCATCCCAACAAGGGCAATCTAAGTTAGGGAGTATCTCAAAAGTGCAAAATGCACAACTATCAGTTAAGAGATACATTATTATATGACTACATTAAAAAGTGGTTCTTTTTACATGTGTAATATTTATGTTGGTAAACAAATTAAGTTAAATTTAGATATTTTTTTTATTTTCTTAAGATATATATCCCTGTTGTAACCATTTAATGTAAACTGAATGCTTTAATGAAATCTATTTATCTTTCTGGCTTTTTTTACCTAAAGATCTCACATCACCTGCAATGCATTCACACACTTCTTACACGACTTTTATTTATTTTGTGTATTTTTTAGGAATTTATGAAATTTTCAAATCCATTTAACTTCCTGGTTATATATTTACAAACATCTATTACACATCTTGCATGACTTATTTTAGAAATATTATTTCGTTTTTTTTTTTTATTTTAATGTTCAAATCCAAATAACTTCCAGATCATGTGATCTGATGATGTCACACCACTTGTAATATATTCACAAACGCATATCTCACACGAATTGTTTTTTGGATTAAAATGCATATTTTTTTTTTTAATTATTAATTTTAATTTCTAAAATATTTAAAAAACAATCAACCTCCTTTGACACAGCCCAGACTTCAACTTATGTTACCAACATGCCTACCGTAATGAATCATGGCAAAGCACTTGCACTACTCACTAGGCCAAATCTCAGCCTGCTTTGCTGCTGTTTACTATGCAGCAATACACAATTTTAATAAGTGACCATAACTTGTAGTTTGGATGATGCCTGACACAGGATTTGAACCTGGCTCTTGGTGTTGCCAAGACCCTGAATCTCTTCACAGTTCCAAACTGTCTAAGAGAGCTAATTGTACCAACACTCAGCAGATAAGCCCAGGCTCATTTATACGAGCGGGCTGTCTGCTATAATTTTGAGACAATCGCTGGTATGTAGGCCACTGTCAAAATTGAGAATGCTTCTTATTAGTCTCTTCCTTCCTACCCCTGGTTGTGAAGTACTTATACTGTGTGTATTTATAATATTCATATAAATGCCCAGTCTAAATACATTTTCCCTCCTGGGTTTTCACTATGTAGGGAGATTGATCTTTACTATATACACTTTGAGGCATGTTTTCAAGTGTCTATGCCTCGGGCGAGGCCCCTCTGAGGGGTGTGACGTCACGCCAGTCGTGCAGCGTGATTGGATGCTGTTCCCATAGCATCAGCGACACACTGTTGAGAGGCCATAATTGAAAGGGAATGTCTTGATTGCACATGTAACATAGGTTCCCAGAGATAAAGGGAACGAGACATAGCATAAGCTGGATGCGCTACTGATCCAGAGCTTCAAGGTGCGAGTGTTGCACTCCTTTGGTCCTCAGTCGAAAAATTCGGAGGAAATGGTTTCGCACCTGCTTATTTAGGCCACCTGCACGCCTAAAGGGACGGGGCTGAAACACCATTGCCAATTTTAGAATTGCCGTTATTGTACAAAGGGCTTCAACTAGGTCATTGAGAAAGGAATTTCCCTTTGCATCAGCACGGTAATGTCTCGATCCCTTCAACTCAGGGAACCGAGGTTACATATTTAACCAAGACAAATTCCTTTCCCTCTTTCCTATGGCATTTGAGTGCACTGCAATTACAGCTGTAACAATTCAACTGTTAGGACTTTATATTAGTGTGTAAGTACGGGTAAGTAATGAGTTATTCAAAGTAAAAACATGTTGTTACTGTAATAAGTTGTTTTTTTTTTACAGCTCCTCGCAAATTGTGTGTTGTCAATGCTACTAATTAAATTAATATAAGGGCCTAATAAGCGTGACATAGCCAAGTAAAATACAAAAAGTTAAGTGTCAAGTCCAAATGTTGAGGAGGATTTCAAAAACCAAAGACGGGAAGGATTTTAAAAAACTCTTATTATTATTATTATTATGAGTAGGATTTTAAAGCATTAAATGTGGTGTAACATCACTGATGTGTTATAGGGGTTTGTAAATATATAACAGTGGTGTGACATTATCAGGTCACATGACCAGGAAGTTATATGGATTTGAGCGTTTCCAAAATTCATAGAAAATACACAAAATCATATTTCCAAAATCCATGTCATGTAAGATGTGTAATAGATGTTTGTTACTATATAACATGTGGTGTGACATCATCAGGTCACACACGTTTTTTATAAAAATAAATTTAAAAAATCATAACGAAAAATATAAAGTTACAATTCCAAAATAAAAGTCATGCAAGGTGGGAAAGTGTTGTCTATACATGTGCTACAGAAGATCTGACATTCATCAGTATCTGTTAGCTATGTTAAATGCAATTTCAGTTACATTACATTGTTATAACATATCCTAGGGAATAAGCCATTTATGGCTTTAAATGTTTTTTTGTTTGTTTGTTTGTTTTGTACCATATATTTCTACTTAACTTGTTTGACAATATTACGTTACATCTGGATAAAGCTGCACATGTTTTTATAGCCACAGAGTAATCTGTTTTTCACCAGCCTTTGTCCGTTTCACTCTTTAGAGACACTCCCTAACTTTGTCTTACGATATTAAATAATATAAAAACAACTTTACCGCAGTGGAACTCACTGTGTTTTGAGACACAGCCATGGTCTTATATGTATGTGTATATTAAAATGTATATTGGACTTATATTCTTACCGTAACCCCGTATTTGAGGGCTATACCCTGCAGTGTGTCCCCGTCCGTTACCCTGTGCTCTACGTATTTCTCTCCTAACGGCGCCGTGACGCTCGCTGTGCTGCCATACGAGCGCGTCTTTGTTTGGGCCAAACTCTGCGATAACTCACTGTCCGACTCCGAACCAGACCGAGATCTGGGGAACAACGGCAGCCCGTACCGACCGTATCCTCCATCATCGCGCAGATGAGGCAGCACCGGAGAAAACTCCGCCATCTTCAATTCGTTATTATTATTATTACTATGAAAGCTGCCGCGACGCGCACGCGCTTCACTGCCGAATGACTACTAGTATTAAGAATATAAAAATACGCATGTTCCAGCGTCACACCACACGCAGCGCATTTTAGAAGTGATATTTAGAGGAAACGGGAGAGATGAGTGTTTTTCCAGTCGTCATTGTTGTTACCGTGGGCCTGCGCGAGGGACGCGATCAGTCCGGTGAAACCTGATCAGCGCTTGTGACGATGACGCCAATCTATGCGAGTGAGCGCGTCGCGTCTTTCAGAGTTGCGGCAGGAATGTGACGTTGGAAGCTAGTTGACCAATCAAAGACTGTATTTATGCGAGCATCACGACGCAACGCGAATGTCTATACCGCTTGCCATTTAAAGGGATAGTTCACCCAAAAAATGTAATTCTCTCATTTACTCACCCTCATGCCATCCCAGAAGTGTATGACTTTATTTTTCTGCAGAACACAAAGATTTTTAGAAGAATATTTCAGCTCCATACAATTCAAGTGAACTGTGCCCAGAACTTTGAAGCTACAAAAATCACATAAAGGCATCATAAAAGTCATCTGCATGACTCCAGTGGTTAAATCCATGTCTTCTGAAGTGATATGACAGGTGTGAGTGAGAAACAGATCAATTATTGAAGTCCTTTTATGATGGCAGGAGTAAATGAGAGTTTTTATTTTTGGGTGAACTATTTCTTTAAATCAACAATGCTTTCAACACTTCAAGCAAACAACAACAGCACCCAGTCGACCTATCAAAGAGTTTGTTTGTGAGCATTGAGTCACTAGCCGTTTAGAAAGCATCATTGATTTAAATGAGCGGTTTTGATGGGTTCTGAAGTGTTCTGAGAAAATAAAAAAGAATCTAACAAAAAGATTATTTCTTTAAATGTGACAAGTTTTTTTAAATTCTTATTTGTATTTCCCTTTGTTTAAGGAAACCTTTTATTTTATTTTTGCATGTATCTATTTATAGTATCTTGTGTGTGTCTTTAGAACACAATTGTGAGTTATTTGCTTGAAAATAGTTAATTTACACAAGCTGAAGAAATGTAACACTGTAACGTCACCAAACAAACTGCATTGACACTCTCAAAAGCTTTCAGCCGCTTTCATATGATGAACTAAACATAGTAAAACATAGCAAAATAATTGTAATGATTGAGAAGAGGTTTGATAACTGAAGGAAATGTCCATACATGATGATTTTACAGCCTGAAACCAAAAAAAGTTGATGTGTTCTGTCTAAAGACTTATTTCATCTTAAACAAGGGCAGTGAGCTCAAAACTGTAATCCAACAAGAAGATTAAGATTTTAGTCTGTACATATTACTCACACCTAACATAATCAAACACAAATTTAGGATGGCCTGTATTGGACATCTCAATTGTATTTTTATAATTAGAATACTAATAATGAATGATACAGATTTCTTTTTGTGTTTTGGTCATTAATGCAATAAAGCACATCAGTGCAAATATCATCAAAAATCTTAAAGACGTAAAATGAAAAAGCCTGTTCGATCTCTATTCATCATGAGGCTATTGTTTCCATTCTCACCGGAGCGGTTTCTCAAACACAGTAAAACCACACATGACCTGTAAAGAGGAAGCAGATGCCCACAGTTTGCTGAATTGTGGAAGAATCATCATCAAGCGAACCATTAGAGAGGAAACATACTAGAACTGGACATTTAAACCAAATAGACAGGAAGAAATGACTATATAATTTTGTACTTGATACTGTTTGCATATTTATATCAATATAATCTGATTCCCTTTAGCTTGATGTTGTTGCTGTGAATTTAAATTATACAAAGCTCAGGTGCTCAGCTTGCCATGTATAAGATCTATAAAAACTAAAATAGTCACGCTGTGTGCGTGTGTGTGTGTGTGTGTTTACGATGACTTTGCTAGATGATTGGGTGTTAGGTTGTTGTTTAAAGATCCCACACCCAAGTCTCCACAATAGGCTGGTCCCTCCTTCAATGTATGTCTATGGGATTTATTTACCCTCAATTTGAGATTATATGCCATTAATGTGCAGGTTGAAGGAATGTGCTTGCCCTGCTATTCTGCTGAATAGAAAACAGTGTGTTTAATCCAATCATTTATCATCACCCAGGAGAATAGTGTCCTTTCTGCCCATACAGGACTATGCAGGTACTATACACAAGCACACAGTTACTTCGTGTTTAAGTCTGGAAGTCATATAACATATTTTGTTATGTTGCAGCCTTATGCCAAAATGCTTTAAATATTTTTTTCATATAAACCTACACTCCATACCCCATAATGACAAAGCAAAAACCTTTTTTTATATCCATCCATCCATCCATCGTCAACCGCTTATCCTGTGTACAGGGTCGCGGGGGGCTGGAGCCTATCCCAGCTAACATTGGGCGAAAGGCGGGGGACACCCTGGACAGGTCGCCAGTCCATCGCAGGGCCCCTTTTTTTATATATCTTTGCAAATTTATTAAAAAGAAAAAACTGAAATATCGCATTGGCCTAAGTATTCAGACCCTTACCTCAGTACATCATTGAAGCACATTTGTCGGCAGACCCTCTCAAGCTCTGTCAGGCCATTTTCAGGTCTTTCCAGAGATGTTCGATTGGGTTCAAGTCTGGGCTTTGGCTGGGTCACTCAAGGACATTCACAGAGTTGTGCCTAAGCCACTCTTGTGTTGTCTTGGCTGTATGCTTAGGGTCAATGTCCTGTTGGAAGGTCAACCTTTGCCCCAGTCTGAGGTCCGGAGTGCTCTGGACCAGGTTTTTATTAAGGATATCGCAGTATTTTTCTGCATTCATCTTTCCTTCAACCCTGACCAGTCCCCTGTCCCTGCAGCACAGGTGATGAGCAGTGCCTGGTTTCCTCCAGACATGACTCTTAGAATTGAGGCCAAACATTTCTATCTTCATTTCATCAGATTAGAGAATCTTGTTTCTCACAGTCTGAGAGTCCTTTAGGTGCTTTTTGACATGTCATGCAATGAGGAGAGCCTTCCTTCTGGCCACTCTGCCATAAAGCCCAGATCGGTGAAGTGTTGCAGTGATTGTTGTCCTTCTGCAAGTTTCTCCCGTCTCCACACATGATCTCTGGAGATCAACCAGAGTAACCATCAGGTTCTTGGTCACCTCTCTTACCAAGGTCCTTCTTCCCTGATTGCTAAGTTTGGCCGGGCACCCAGCTATAGGAGGTGTCCTGGTGGTCGCAATCTTCTATTGAAGGATTATGGGGGCCACTGTGCTCTTGGGAAACTTCAATGCAGCTAAAATGTGTTTGTAGCCTTCCCCAGATCTGTGCCACGATACAATCCTGACTCTGAGCTCTGCAGGTAGTTCCTTTGACCTCATGGCTTGGTTTTTGCTCTGATATACATTTTCAGTGGTGAGACCTTATATAGACAGGTGTGTGCATTTCCGAATCATGTCCAATCAGAGTTGAATTTGCCACAGGTGACTCCAATCAAAGTGCAAAAACATCTCAAAGATGATCCAGAGAAATGGGATGCACCTGAGCTCAATTTCAAGTGTCATAACAAAGGGTCTGAATACTTAAGTCAATGTGATATTTCAGTTTTTCTTTTTAATAAATTTGCAATGTTATCAAAAATAAGTTTTTTTGCTTTGTCATTATGGGGTATTGAGTTTGTAGATTGATGTGAAACAAATACAATAATTTAAAGCTTTTAAGCACAAGGCTGCAACATAAGAAAAGGTGAAAAGATGAAGGGGTCTGAATACTTTCTGAATGCACTGTACATCTCTGAGATGCCTGTTTTAGATCTGGAAAGCATCAAAATCTAATTAAAATCTGCTAAACATCTTCAAAAGATCAGATTTACAAACATTCTAAATCATAAACGTCTTTAAGACATTTGCATTGCTCATTTGCAATACGTCTATAAGACATTTCCTCTCCACAGACATTGCGGAGATGTTTGTGTTCTATCTGGGTTTCTTCCTGTGGTTTTGCACAAGTGGTGTTTCACTTGTGAATGAAATCATGTTTGAATGAATCTTTTAAGAAAATTTAAGGAAATGGTTCCTGTTCACTTCCATTGTTTCGGTGGTGAAGTATTTTCCTCGAATCAATGATTCAGTGACTTACTCATAACAAAATGACACGCATTTGCCACCACCTTCTTCATAAATGCTAAACTAATCTTTGAATAAACTCAAAATGAACAATGAACCAAAATCCACACCACTTTTTGGAACGCTGTGAACACAGAGAAGCAAAGTGATACAATAGTGCAGCATCCCAGTGCTCTTTTATCAATATAACAGCAAAATATCTCCAAAAAAGTGTTTAAAAACAGTAAAAACTCCAAAGAAAACGAGACCAGTCATTGTATCTGCAGGTATAATATACACATTCCCTTATACAATTATATACATTTAATGGACATGCTATATATCAACTAGGGTACCCAAATGCACCTGTTTCATCATCATGACCACAGTAAATGTCTCTTTATAAACTGCTCTACAAACAAATCATCATGCCCTTCCATTTCAGCTCAGTTTATAGTGCTTTAGTCTTGCGGTCTGACTCAATAAATGACGTTAAATGGTTAAGATGACATTACTGTCCAGTGAAAAGCAGAGTGAATCCAGGTTTCAGCCTTCATTAGGAGCAGCAGGTGCTGTTCATGTTACCTAACACCCTCAACAAACAACAGAACTGCCTCTGGTCCTCTGTAAAGCTTATTACAGAATGACTGAATTCATCTGCATCATGTTTTTGTTTATTCAGAGACACTTGAATAATGTTTCCATAATGTAATTACTGCTTTTAATTATAAATATTGGGCCATTCATACACATATGCACTCATATTCTTTAATAGAAAAGACTGTGGAAGAGGGGTGATGTGGTTATACATATTTTAACATGGAGTCTGAGGGCAGTATATTATATTCATTGCCCCTGTAGCAGAGATTACCTGTGCAGGTGAGGAGAAATGACCAGAGGTTCACCCTAAAAATGAAAATTCTTTCATCATTTAATCACCATCAGGCCATTCCAGATGTGTATGACTTTCTGTCTTCTTCTGAACACAAACACATATTTAAAAAAAAAATATTTCAGCTCTTTAGCTCCATAAAATGCAAGTGAATGGGTACAAAAATTTAGAAGTTCCAAATGATATAAATGCAGCATAAAAGTAATCCATAAGTCTCCAGTGGTTAAATCCATATCATCCAGAGTGATATGATAGGTGTAGGTGAGAAATAGATCAATATTTAAGTCATTTTTACTATCAATCTCCACATTCATATTCTTCTTCTTTTGTTTTAGGTGATTTGCATTTGTTGTGTATATCGCCACCTACTGGACAGAGAGAAGAATTTCAAGTAAAATGGACTTAAATATTGATCTGTTTATTACCCACACCTATCATATTGCTTCTGAAGACATGGATTTAATCACTGGAATTGTATGGATTACTGTTATGCTACCTTTATGTGATTTTTGGAGCTTCAACGTTTTGGTCACCATTCACTTGCATTGTATGGACCTGCAGAGCTGAGATATTCTTCTAAAAATCTTAATTTGTGTTCTGCGGAAGAAAGAAAGTCATACACATCTGGGATGAATTGAGGGTGAGTAAATAATGAGAGAATAAACATTTTTGGATGGACTATCCCTTTAAGATATCTGCTAATGTTGATGTTGTAAAATGTTTTAAAGACATAAAAATTAACTACATTGCGCTGATTACTAGAGCAACAAGAACACATCATTCAAGCGGTCACAATCAAATCAGATTAAATAGAATTGCTAATGTTTTATATGAATGAAACAATGTTTTTACGGAAGATACGCAAGCTATCTGAAGAAAATGTGAATGGTGTTTGCCCTTGCAAAACTTGTTGCCACAATTCTTGGGTGTTCTGGTTGGTTGCTAGGGCATTGCTATGTGGTTGCTATGGTGTTGCTATGTGATTGGTAAGATGTTCTAAGTGGTTTTTAGCATGTTGTGTGGTTGCTGTAGGCATTTCTGAGTGGTCTTTTGTTTTCCAGAATGTTGCTGTACAGTTGCTAGGATATTCAGAATTATTTACTAGCACATTGCTATGTTGTTGCAAGGGTTTTCTAGGTGATTTCCAGAGCGTTGTTATATAGTTGCTAGGCCTCTCTCCATTTTTATTTTTTTTGGCAGAAGCTATTTTCACCCTTATTTAAATACTAAAAGTTTAAGGACATCACTGCTGCATGTTTATTGTGTTTATTTAAAGTCCCACAGACACACTACTCCAACCACTACCCCTAAACTTAACCCTAACCTTCCCTTACAAAACTTTACCATGGTTTTACTACAGTAACCATAGTATTACCATGGTATTTTGTAGTACAATCATAGTGACCACAAAATTAAACATGGTTACTATTAGCACCATGTTACTGTAGTATACAGTAACTGTATCAATAAAAGTGATGCTTGCCCGAACAAACACTACTAATAAGGACAATTTGTGTGAAGAACAGGTGATGAATAGAAATGTCAAGGTTTGTGTAAGTATAAGCAATCAGTGTTTGAAGAGTCACAGTGCTCTGTTTTTAGTTCTGGGTGTTCTTACGGCAGGTGTTCAAGGGCTCAGGAGGATTTATCATCTGTATCTGCTCAAAGCATCTCTCACAGCATCTGTCCAATCTCATATATTATCACTTTCCATAAATAAGTTAATATGGTGAAATGAAGTTGTTATTTTTTCTTCTTCAAAAAATACACATGTTAAAAATTCATTCTCTGAAAAACCTAAATATCTTATGCACTGTTGTTACTAAAGAAAATTTTATCTTGTTTTAAGGATTTTTTTAAATATTTTTACAGGAAAACAATACAAAAATTATTATAAAGAATATGATTTTTGCCCTAATATCAAAGGTCTCACTAGACAAAAATAAATTATGATCCAATGTGAATTTTCTTGATAAAAAAATATTATCGTGTCTGGTAACATAGCAGACATAGCATATAGAAATAGCATTTTAGCTTAGCGTAAAGCTGACAATTTACAAAAGATTATTTCTATTTCTTCTGCTCCAAACTTACTTCACATGTACTTCTCTGTCTGCTCGTATGAATGTAACACATCATAAGAAAGTGTTTCACCGCTGTTCAAATGCTCTTTGGATCACATCATTAATATGTATAAATGTTTTCAATCTGAAAGCACTAAATATTAAATGAAACAAATGACAATAAAATGCAAAGTAATCTCTTCAGTAATCAAAATACATTTATAATGTAACTGTATTCTAATTACCAAATATTTAAATTGTAACTGTAGTGGAATACAGTTACTTATATTTTGTATTTTAAATATGTAATCCCGTTACATGTATTCCATTACTCCCCAACCCTAAACATATATATAAACCTACACCAGAATGGGTAACAGGGTTGTGTATTCTGCCTAAATTAAGCTGTCACTTAGTAGGGGCTGGCTAGCTTGGTACCAAATGCTGGTTTGTGGTTATAGATTAAAGAAAGATATTTGTATGATCAATGGGCTTGATGAATTTTCTAATTCACTACAACAAATTGAATATCAACAGTTTTCATCAAAATTATGTCATTGTTATTTGGTTTAATTGTTGGATACAATCGAGACATCAAAACCTCTGACCTGATAAGACCAAAATCATAATTTAAAGGGATACTTCACCCCAAAATTTTTATTCTCTCATAATTTTCTCACCCTCATGCAGTCCTAGATGTGTATGACTTACTTTCTTTGGCCGAACACAAACAAAGATTTTTAGAAGAATATTTCAGCTCTGTAGTTCCATACTATGCAAGTGAATGGTGACCAGGCCTTTGAAAATCCAAAAAGGAAATAAAGAAAATGTCAAAGTAATTCCAGTGGTTTAATCAATATCTTGTGAAGCGATCCAGTTGGTTTTGGATGAAACAGACTAACTCCTTAATCATTGTACATCTTGACAACTGTCTCCTTGGCAATTCTCACCGCTCCTGATGGTCACAGATGCTACCTAATGTGTCTGGGCAGCAATCACACCGAGGCAGCATTTGTGGATGGTTCGTGTTCTCCCTGCAAGAATCTCACCATGGCAACATTGCGGTCACGGCTTTCCTTCGTAAAGAGGAACGCCACTCCAGCCGCCCCCCACATCGCTCCTTCTTCCCACAGGATTGAGGATGACCCGGCTGGTGATGGAGGCGATTTGGGGATGGCAGCGGGCTCGGTTTCGCTGGGTAAATCCCCACGAACCAACCGCCCCCTGACATGCTCGTTGACTTCAGTCCAGGCTCAAGGTGAGAGCGGCTCGCCTCACGGCCAGTCTGCTTACTCCCTCGAGCCCCCCAAACTGGATGATGAGTTTGCCGCTGCATTGGAAAGCGATCCGGGTGTCTGACGCAGAAGACTCGACTGGACGGCCACCTTCGGGTCGGCACGTCCAATCTGAGGCTAACGCCCAGCCAACATGCTTGCCCGGGCCGCCGTCAGCGTGGGGTTGGACTGTTGCCCACTCTGGTACTCCCTAATGGAGGCTCTCCTCTGGACAGATGCGTTGGCAAACAGCTGGCAAGTATGCATTTTCACCAGTGAGTTTACTTGCACGGGTGCTGTGCATGGTTAGGGAGGACGAGGAACAAGTCACTCTGGTGGCCCCCTACTGGTCCACACAGACTTGGTTCTCGGATTTCACGCTCCTGGCGACAGCCCCTCCCTGGCGAATTCCCCTGAGGAAGGACCTTCTTTCTCAGGGATGGGGCACCCTCTGGCATCCGTGCCCAGACCTCTGGAACCTCCACATCTGGCCCCTGGACGGGATGTGAAAGATCTAAGTAGCCTACCACCTGCTGTCGTAGACATGATCAACCAAGCCAGAGCTCCCTCTACCAGGCAACTTTACGCCCTAAAGTAGCTCTTGTTCTCAAATTGGTGTTCTTCCCGGCCCGAAGACCCACAGAGGAGTGCAGTCGGGTCAGTGCTCTCATTTCTGCAGGAGAGGCTGGAGGTGTATGTAACCGCTATCACGGCCCACCACGACGCAGTGGACGGCAAGTCCTTGTGTAAGCACGACTTGATTATCAGGTTCCTTAGAGGTGCCCAGAGGTTGAATCCTCCCCGGCCAAGCCTGTTCCCCTCCTGGAATCTCTCAGTGGTCCTCTCGGGGCTTCAGAGACCACCCTTCGAGCTGCTAGAATCAGTCGAGCTCAAAGCCCTCTCCTTGAAGACGGCCCTCCTGGTCGCGCTCGCTTCCATCAAGAGGGTTGGGGACCTGCAAGCGTTCTCTGTCAGTGACACCTGCCTGGAGTTCGGTCCGGCAGACACGCATGTCGTCCTAAGACCACGACCGGGCTACGTGCCCAAAGTTCCTAAGCCTTTTCGTTGCTGTGTCCGGTGTGTGCTTTGCATACCTATGTGGACTGCACGCAGAGCTTTAGATGTTCTTAGCAGCTCTTTGTCTGCTTTGGTGGACAGCGGAAAGGGAACGCTGTCCCCAAACAGAGGATATCCCACTTGGTTGTTGATGCCATCGCACTGGCCTATCACACCCAGGCCATGCCCGCCCCCTTGTGGGTCCAAGCACATTCGAAAAGAAGCGTGGCATCCTCGTGGGCACTGGCCAATGGCACCTCCCTAGCAGACATATGCAGAGTAGTGGGGTACTAAAACTACGCTGTACTGGAATAGATGTGAATAAAATGGAATAAAACTTGGAATTTGTGCCTGTAATGCTTTAAAAAAAAAAAAGTAATGGGAAGAATGGGAAAAGTGTACCATATTTGGAAATGTGGAAAGTGTCATTAGCTACACAAGCATTCGCTCATTCATAGTTTATGAGGTGTGGAAAAAGCTATTGCCATTGAACAGATGAAATAAGTGTGACGTGAATGTCAGGGATCAATTCAGGGGTCAAACAGACAGTAGCACTGACGCCAGCACATGGCCTTTTATCATTAGACGGTTGTGGTTGATATAGAAATGTTGAAATAAAGGATGAGTCATGTCATATTTGTATTCACATTTATCCCAGATTATCTCTGTTCTCTTGTCTTTCTTGTTTCTCTTTGTGTGTGCGTGCGTGAGTGCGTGTTTACCTCATCATCTCCTTTTCATCAAGCACAAAAGCAGAGCATACCTATGAAATACCTAGGAAATACTTCCCCCTCCTGGTTACTGTTGTCTCTGCATTTAATTCCTCTTTCTGTCTGCAGATGACATACATGTAATGATAATTAACTTCATTCCTTACAGGATTGCCAACACAAATATCTCATATATTTCTCCTGTCATCGACAAGTGCAAGGAGAACAAATGAATGGCCACTGTTTGTGATTAATTTAATCACAGTAGCCATTTATTATTTATTTATTAAAGTTTATTTTCCATACCATTCAAAATAATAGACAGCAGTCATGGAATTAGCCCACAATACAAAAAACATATTTCTACAATCGATGTCTTGTTGTGATCCATTATTTAATTAATTTATCCTGATGGATGAGGCAACTGACATGCATCCCTTAATTTTACCACCTGTTTTAATTTTTTCATCCACTCAGGATGAACCAGGGCCATCAGCTTCATCTATTTCATCTTTACCAAATTTTTGGTGTTTGCTTTACATTTTGTTTTAAGCTCTAACTATTTTCTGTTTCTGTTTCCAAACTAAGTCAAATGTTGTCATTGTCCTCCAGTTTTATGTAGATTGCACTCTAAAAAAAGATGGCTCTTCAAAGGTTCTTTACTGCCCTTAATAGTTTTATTTACAACCATATCTTCAGGCCCTTTCCCACTGCAGGTGCTAAAGCCCGTTTTAGGTACTTTCCCCTGGGACTTTTCATTGCTTTCGCACCTAAGGAACTATAGTTCCTCTGAGCCGTTTCGGGCGAAGTTTAGCTCCTAAACTTTAGTAAGTACTTTGGGAGCATGCATGGATTGTGGGAGACTGTAGGAGGTGCTACAGCATGTGATTGGTCAAAAACCCATGACACACAAAGCACTGAGAAAGAAGAGGAGTCCACAGCTACCATTAGTAAACAACTAGCTGCTACTCAGAGGATTTTACGATTCCCTTAACATAAATAAAATAAAACTAACAAAGTATCCAAAGAGGATCTCCCGTTTCACTTTCACGTTTCCGTGTGTGTGTGACTTCATCGGAAGATACGCTTTGAGTTTTCATCAGATCTGTACTATTTGTTCTGTGTGACTGTAGAGAAAATAAAGTAATTTCTGGATTACTACATCCATTTTTTTCCCTGGGATGATGAATATAAATAATCAGATGTTATCGAGAGTAACATCTCTATTAGACACTAAATACAAAATAAAAGTACTTAACTGACATGCCTTTCTTTTATTTATGTATTTATTTGTTTGTGTTTATATTTGATATAAAACCATAATTGAGGCTATATTGTTTTATAGGAGCAGAAATATAGAGCATCTTTTTTAGCAATATTGGGGTTCTATATAGCACTTTCAAATGAAGGTTCTTTATGGAACCTGTAAAAATGCCTCAATTTAGCACCAAAGAGGGTTCTGCAGTGGCAGAGCTAGGGCCGAAGCCTGGCCACCCCACTCGCAATTGCTGTTTTAGTAATTTTTTTGGTCATTTTTGGCAGAATTTAGTTCTTTAGAGGTGAAATCATCTCTGTACAAATGTACAAACATGTGCGTACACCAAGGTCGTCCAACCTCAATGTCCCGGGTGAATGTGGGGCTGAAACCTGTTCTGCTACTCAAGCAATGATGTATACTCTTTTGCTCTCCTAATGAGGTCCTTGGCTTCATCTTCTGCCTCTGTATGCATGGAATCCTCTTCATTTCCTGTTGCCAAGCCCAAGTTTTGAGAAGAATGAATGGTGCACACTGCGACAACATTTCAGGTAAATGTGTGCCAATCCATCACTGATTTCAGAAATATTGCGTACCACCTATACTTCAGCATTCCAAAGGCTCTTCAGTGATACTGAAAAGCCATGTGTGAGTGTGAATGCTGAAGATCGCGACACTGAGGAGATGCCTGATCTGGTGGTAAAAGCTACGGCTGCGTGGGTCCAGTGCCATTGCCCGGCGTCGCTTACGGAGGCAGTACAGCTTGCTGAGGTCCGTTTGGTGGTGTGTTTGGATGTCCCTACTTAAGAACACTTAAGCAATGCATACTTAATTGCTAAAACACAAAGAAAACTTGCATTTGTTTTAATTTATTATTTACATTGACATGTATCTTTATATAGTCTTAAGGAGTGTGTTTAATTGCACATTACCATATTGTATATTTTAGCTGTGATATCGAAATTGGTATTGAGAACCAATTAGTAGGTTAGTCTGTTTTCTATTTCTCTCTCTCTCTCTCTCTCTCTCTCTATCAAACACACACACACACACACACACACACACACACACACACACACACACACACACACACACACACACACACATGTTGTGTTTCCATGTTTTATGGGGACTTTCCATAGACATAATGGTTTTTATACTGTACAAACTTTATATTCTATCCTCTAAACCTAACCCTACCCCTAAACCTAACCCTCACAGAAAACTTTCTGCATTTTTACATTTTCAAAAAACATAATTTAGTATGATTTATAAGCTGTTTTCCTCATGGGGACCGACAAAATGTCCCCACAAGGTCAAAAATTTCGGGTTTTACTATCCTTATGGGGACATTTGGTCCCCACAAAGTGATAAATACACGCTCACACACACACACACACACACACATATACTATTAATTAATTAATGTATTTATTTCCCCCCAGCACATCTATTGTTTACAGGCCACCAAGCAATGCTTCCTGCTTCACAACTGTTTGTGCTTGTGCTTACTGCTCTGTGCTTTGCTGCCTTTTAATTTTAACTTCTAATTTCATATCAGCACTTCAGCACAGTGCTCAAACACCCACATTTGGCATCCACTCTAAAACTAGAGGTTGTGTGAAAAAGGCTTGGAGGATCATCAGAGACTCCAGCCACCCGAGTCATGGTCCGTTCTCACTGCTACCATCAGGCAGACGGTATCGCAGCATCAGGACCCGCACCAGCCGACTACATGACTACACTACGACTACACTACACTTCCCCCAAGCAATCAGACTTTTGAACATTTGATCTCACACAATAAATAATCAGCCCTGCACTTTATTAATCTTATATCTCACACTGGACTGTCAAATATATTCTCCTCAATACAACTACAGTATATATTTTTTTTATATACTCTTTATTTTATTTTTTTATTGTATGTGTATTCTATATTGTGTGTATTGTTTACTGTACATTGTATATTGTATTGTGTTGTGTAATTATGTGTATATTAGATCATTAAATTGTGTTGTGTAAATATGTTGCTTATTGTAATTGGTCTCATCACTGTCATGACTGCTATGTTGCTCAGAACTGCACACAAGACTTTCACCTACTGTTGCACTGTGTACATGGTAGTGTGACAATAAAGTGATTTGATTTGATTTGATAGAAACTTTCCGGATTGGAAAATTTCTACAAAAAGGGGAATTTTTGTGAAAGCTTTCTAAAAGACTTCTACAGTCTGCAGTCTACATTACGGAAATGGGACAAAGCAGCTGCCAACACTCAAACAGATGGGATTTAAAATGCCTAGACTTCTACAAAAGATTACAGGTCTCAAAACAAAGTTCCCCTTCTGTCACTTACTCAACGTTGTGTCGATGTAGTGACACTAGGGTTCACTCTTGAGAGCCCCAAACATCTCCCATTCTTTGAGAAAAGGCCAATGAGAATTGCCGAGTGGAATTTTCATGCCACTCCCCCGGACATATGGGTATAAAAGGAGCTGGAATGCAAATCCAATCAGATTTTTTATCTGAAGCCGAGCGGTTGTACTATCAGAGAGCTGAATACTTTAGAAGCTTACGCTGTTGTATATACAATGCATTTCCAGCGGCTTTCTCTCCTGCTGCACGTCAAGTGCAAATTTCTCCCCTGGGTGCTTCATCAGAGCTAAAAGAGTGTATATTCCTGCTAAAGAGTATATTTTCTCTATTAGAGCACACACATTGATGTTTATCGTCTCTTTCCATGGGAAAGCCACTCTAGCCGCCCCGCACTGCACCTTCTACCCACGGGTATGAGGCCGGCCCGGCTGGCGCTGGAGGCAATTTAGGGAGTTTAATGGGCGCGGTCTCACCGGATAATTCCTCGCAGACTTCCCATTTCCCAGCACGCTCGTTTGCTTTCGTCCGGTCCCGAAATGAGACCAGCCCGCCTCACGGCCAGTATGACGTCTCTTTCGGGGCCTGTGAACAGGATGAGTCTTCAATCGCTACATCAGAGAGTGCACTGTTGATGACTCGACTGGGCTTCCAGCTTCGGGTTGAACTGGAACCCTCCACCCTCCCCATGAGAGCTTGCAGCTTGATGATTGGATGATCCACTCATGGCCACACAACCCCCTCTTCTTTCCGGAGGTGCACGACGAACTGACGAGGTTGTGGAGCATCTCCCAGATTGCACTTTTCAGCGATACCGTTGAGGACTACGCCCAGCAGTTCTCGGCAATGACGAAGCAGACGCAGACCATCCAGCACAACTTTCCCCGGCACAGCTCAAGATTCTGCTCCCCGTCTGCTCACCGAGGGTATCCCCCTGCGGTGCCGAAAGCCCAGAAAGCTCCGCCTCAACCCGAGCCCATTTCTCAGCCCCAGTGAAGAGCCCCCCACAGAAAGCTGATGCCCCCCGTCTCTAAGCTAACTCTAAGCTGGCTAACGCTTTCCAATCTGTTATGGTGGCTGGCCAGGACTATCTGACTCAACTATGCGATTCCTTCTTCGCAAGGGCGCGATAGAGCCTGTCCCTCCAGCCGAGATGGGGATAGGTTTCTACAGCCTTTACTTCATCGTGCCAAAGAAAGGCGGTGGGTTGCGGCCAATCTTGATCCTGCGAGTTCTGAACCGGGCCTTACACATATTCCTGTTCAAGATGCTGATGCAGAAACACATTTTGACGTGCATCCGGCATCAAGATTGGTTTGCGGCGGTAGACCCGAAGGACACGTACTTTCACGTCTCAGTTCTACCTCAACACAGACCCTTCCACGGTTTGCTTTCGACAACCAGGTGTATCAGTACAAGGTCCTCCCCTTCGACCTGTCCCTGTCCCCTCGCATCTTCGCGAAAGTCACAGAGGCAGCTCTTGCCCTATTAAGGGAAGTGGGCATCCGCATACTCAACTACCTCGATGACTGGCTGATCCTAGCACACTCTCGAGAGTTGCTGTGTGTGCATAGAGATTTGGTGCTCAGGCACCTCAGCCATCTAGGACTTCGGGTCAACTGGGAAAAGAGCAAGCTCTCCACGGTTCAGAGAATCTCTTTTCTTGGCATGGAGTTAGACTCTGTCTCAATGATAGCGCGCCTCACAAGCGAGCGCACGAAGTCGGTGCTGAACTGCCTGAAATCATTCAGGCGGAGGACAACGGTTTCACTGAAACACTTTAAGAGGCTCCTAGGCCATATGGCTTCCTCAGTGGCAGTCACGCAGCTCGGGTTGATGCATATGAAACTGCTTCAGCACTGGCTTCAGCCTCGAGTCCCGAGATGGGCATTGCGCCGCAGCACACATCGCTTATATATCACGCCGCTCTGCCGCCACTTATTCAGCCCTTGGACAGACCTTGCATTTTTATGGGCAGGGGTTCCCCTACAGCAAGTGTCCAGACATGTCGTGGTCAGAACAGACGCCTCCAAACTGGGCTGGGGCGGTGTGTGCAATGGGCACGTAGCTGCCGGTTCCTGGTCAGGACCGTGACTGGGTTGGAACATCAACTGGCTAGAGTAGGTGGCTGTACTAATCACCCTGCGGTGGCAAATGCCGTTGATCCAGGGCAAGCATGTGTTGGTCCGGTCCGACAACACTACCGCTACTCGCCCACCATCTCCTCCTCTGGAGTCAGCAGCGGCTGAGGTCACTGCAGGCCACTCATATCCTGGACAGCCTGAATGCCTCAAGGCAGGCAAAGCTCAGCAGAGAGTGGAGACTCCACCCCCAGGTGGTCCAGCTGATTTGGAGTCGATTCAGCAAAGCACAGGTAGACCTGTTCGCTTCCCAGGAATTCTCCCACTGTCCGCTCTGGTATTCACTGACAGGAACCCCCCTCGGGACAGAAGCTGGCCGCGGGGGGATGTGCAAATACGCATTCCCCCCAGTGAGCCTTCTTGTGTTTGTAGAGCCCCCCCTGTCCCTCTTGCCACAACACTGTACTAGCCACTGAAATGGCCGGACCTTGTCTCAGCCCCTCAGCACAAAACCTGAATGGAATTGCATTCCAGCTTTTATACCCATATGTCCGGGGGAGTGGCATGCAAATTCCACTCGCCAATTCTCATTGGCCTTTCTCAAAGAATGGGAGGTGTTCTCAGGGAACGAAGGTTACGACAGTAATCATGATGTTTTTATCACTACTGCCACGCCTTCCGGAACAGACATGGACTTCGCCATGGACCCCCTCAGCCTACAGCCGGTCAAGTCAAGACATTTTTATTTGTATAGCACCTTTCACAACACACATCATTTCAAAGCAGCTTTACAGAAAATCATGCATTAACAGAAAATGAAACTGTAATATCTATAATGTCTTAGAGTCATCATTGTGTAGTTTGATCAAATACGATTGTGAATTGTGTTTAAAAATAAGTAATTAAACAATAATTGTATTTAGAACCCCAGAGAGCAAGCCGAAAGCGACTGTGTCAAGGAACACAAAACTCCATTAGATGTTGGTTAATGGAGAAAATTAACCTTGGGAGAAACCAGGCTCACTTTGGGGGCCCGTACACCTCTGGTTAACAGCATGAATATAATGCCAAAATTACTTATGTATAGTGCAAGTCATGATTTAAAATTGTTAAACTAAGTAAATGTTAAGGGTCAGAGTTTAAACAAAGATTGTGTATGAACTGTAAGATTAATGACTAATGTCTTTGAAGTTCATCTTGATTAACTGCAGAAGTTCACATAGATGCATCGTCCATGTTTGTTGGCTGATGAAGAGTTTTGAAAGGACAGTGAGTCCAGAATATCTTGTGCTCCTTGACAAGCTATTCTAAGTCTAGTTAAACCAGCAGTACGGGTGCCAAATGTAACTGATGAAAGTAAGAGCACAAACCGATTGTATAAACAGGGAGCTAGACCCAAAGGTGCTTCAGACATTACAGTATTAACATCTTCCAGTTTTGGTATTCTACCAGACCCTTTATGTCTTGAAAATGGTTTTGAACTATTGATGAATGTGGATAAATAAACCCCAAAATAATCGGATATAGATCATATCAGTTCACAGATAGCATTGCAGCTAGCAGACGCTCAATGTCGAGCAAGCAGCACAACTTTGATGAAATTGCAGCCGAGCCCAGCACTCCAGTGAGTGAGACAATTATCAGAAACATTGGTAGCAGGGCTTCCACTACTTGCTGCCTTCCACTGCCTCTGGTGTAAATTAGCAGTCATGAACTCAATAAACTCTTTGAAACACTTGAAAGATTGAAAGTTCAGTCTGAAACATGAGCCAATCCACTAATCCTGAACAGCACACAAAGACCTGCTCAGTTTCTGGATGACCACAGTATCACACTTTGCACAGCATATACCACAAGGACAATGATAACACCACACAGCCACAAAATCCACTGTTCAGGGAATCAAACAATCCACAATCCAGTCTGAGCCCCATCCACAGAGCATACTACAACCAGAGCCACAGCCCCTCTCACCACAAACTGTCTTGCTTTTTCCAACATCCCCACTTCAGAGCTTCATGTAGAAAATGGAGGAAATAGTGTATGCGGTTACAAAGCTCTCCCACTCTATTGCTATGAGCCCCCAGAAACAAACCAAAAACTGCCAAAGCCTGCGGACACAGCTCATCCTTCCCTCCACCTGAGAGAGCACTTCAGCCACTCCCACAATGCCAGGGCCACACTGTCCTTCGTCTGCTCAAGGTGAACAACAAACAACTGATAACAGCTCTTAATGATATGTGTCGGGTCCCCACTACAGTAGCAGCATTGCAATGAATCTCGCAAACTTTGGCAATTATTTTTTTCTCATATGCACCTATTTCAGCCTATTTACAGCCTGCTTTATTCTAAAATAACTTAAAACAACTGTCAAACCAATATAGCCTTCAAAACTGTAAACTGTACACAAATTGTATAGAAAGCCGAAAGAGACAAAAATAGGTTATAAATCACGTTTTAAAGGACATAGTGTTAAAAGAATGCAACAGCTTATCTTTGAGCATCTGAAGCTGAGACAAAAGTTAATGGGATCTTTTAGCTTTAGTAATATTTAATAGCATGTGGTTGATTTTAAAAGTTTAACGCATTCATTTTTCTTAATTGCTATTAATACATTTACCGTTAATACAGCATAAACTATTATAAACACTGGTTGGAAGGGCGGAAGCTTTGAGATGTGTACGCCTGGAGTCATTACACTGACTGACACGTCACAACATTCACAGCAGTGATTCAGTGTCAGTGATAAAGTAATGGAGAAAGGGGCTCTTAATGTTAATTTATGTACAAAACAAGCCCAGATGGGACTTGTAATAGAAATCAAGTATTTATCAGCCTAAGTAAGATGCATTTTAATTACCACAAAAGCACGTCATGTCTTACCTATCATCAAAATGCAGATAGAAACGTTTTTGTCTGCAAGCGCTTTTCATGTGGAGTTCAAAGCAACGTTTGACACTGGCATTGTCGCACTGATACGAATCATGAACACGGCTTCATTATTGCTGTAGGAAAGCCACAGTCTAATGACTGATTAACAGTGTGGAGGATAAACATTTAAGAGATTTAATGACCACTGCAATGAAAATGCAACCTATATGGAGGGACTAGTTTGATCAATTAGTCAAACTCCCACTTGGACTTTGGGAAACATGTAATGTTACTTGAATTTGTGATATTTTAGTATATTTCTATATTTATACTGTGGAAGGCTTTGTTGGTAAAATGTTAATAAAGCATTATATCGTTACATATTGTTTTTTTTGTTTACTAAGATGGAAAAAATGCATTTTGACATGAAAAGAAGTGTATATAGTATAAAATTCAAGCACTTACAAAATCTGCAATTAATTGTGATTAACTACAAATAATTATGCAATTAATCATGATTTAATCAACTGACATTACTAATTTAAAGATGAACTTTGTTGATGACATACCACAGATGTATTGGAGTTTTTTTACTGTATAAAGTGCATTTTATTACGACATTTCATTAAAGTAGGGCCCTGTGCGTATCCACTGAACTCTGGGCTAAGCACTGAAAATCACAGTACTAACATTGATATGTATTGGACGTTTCAATTGGTCATCAAGAATGACTAACAAAACAGTAAAAGATGTTTGACATTATCTGCATAAAACCTATGTGAAGAACAGGTGATGAATAGATATGTCAATGTTTGCTTAAGTATAAGCAATCAGTGTTTGAAGAGTCACAGTGCTCTGTTTTTAGTTCTGGGTGTTCTTACGGCAGGTGTTCAAGGGCTCAGGAGGATTTATCATCTGTATCTGCTCAAAGCATCTCTCACAGCATTTGTGACAAGGTCCTGTCACCTTGTCAGGTTGGGTTATGTCTGACGAAGACCCTGGCATCATCATCCCCTGTCTGTCTCGTGTTTCATGTTCATTCTTTGTGTGAGCTCATGGGTCTGGTTATTGGTTACCGCTGTGCATGATTTACTGCCGTTCTAAGCGTGTTGACGTTTTTGCCCTCATGTGTTTCAGGTGCCGCTGGCACGCAGAATCAGCATTTCCATGGAAACCCTACCCTTGTTTGTTCATGCCAATATTAATCACCTTATGTGTCATGTGATTTGCTGGATTGTTTACTGTTGAGTGTAGTTTGTAATGCGTTTACATTATAGATAGTTGTTTGATGTTGAATATTAACCCCACTCTCTCTGCCTAGTTTGCCCTGTGTAATGTATCTGTTGGTTGCCCGCATGTCGGGTGTGTGGTTGACTTCCAGTTTGCTGCATGTCAGCTAAGCTTCAATGGAGGATTGCACAATTCTATTCCTGACATCCACAATGCAGAGACTATTATTTATAGTAAATAAATCCTTTGAACTGTTCTTCTGCTCTTGGGTCTGTTTGTTCTCTCTATTGCTCATTACAAAACAATCCAGCCAAGTATAGACCCAGCGGAGGAATCTACTCTTCACTCCACCCTCTCTCAACAGTGAACCTTCTGGGACGTCAGCAGGATCAAATCTCCACTTCGAACCGAGCTCACCTCCGTTGTGTAGCAGCTCCACCTGTCTCCTGATGCCACCCCTCTCAGGAAGCATCCTTATCGGCTCCAGCAGTTCCCCTGCTTCCTGGACTCTTTGAAGCCTGTATCCTCCTCCAGCCCGTATTCAGGTGAAGCTGAATCCTGTAGTGCATTCCTTTCAAAATGTTCCTTGTTCTTCACGTCACAGCCATCTGCTTTCCCGTCATTGAGAATGAAGGTGGCTTACATCATTACATGGGCCGATGATTGGGGAACTGAGGTGTGGGAACACACCATGTGGGACAATGGACGTGATTGTTGCACATCATTCTTAGCATTTTCCATGGAGCTCTGCTGAGTATTCGATTCGGCCCTGCTGCAGTGTGATGAACCTATCAACAACCGGAGGAAGCAGCGGAGGAACCAGGTGCCTGCTCCTCAGTCGCTGACAGCATCCACAGCCATGAAGGCCGTTCCCCTCCAGCTACAGTTAAGCTTCAACGGAGGATTTCACGATTCTATTCCTGACTTTCACAACACACAGAGGCTATTATTTGTTGTCAGGGGTGTAAAGTAATGAATTACAAATACACACGTTACTGTAATTAAGTATTTTTTCCCAGGAATTGTACATTTTTAAGTAGTTTAAAAATACTTTAACTTGAGTACATTTTAAGTGCTGTCACTCTACTTTTGCTATTTTCCCACCATCTGTTTTCGCAACTTCCCATTCCTGATTGAATTTTTATCTATCAACATGATTGGCTAAGGAGAGTCTTGTGACTCCCGTCAAATAAAATCATACATAAAAAACTTGAATATAAGCCATAGATCGGGCGCTAACTGCTATGGATGTGGAGGATGCCTCAAACACATTTCAACACCTGAACATCACGGCCGCACCTAAAAAGGATTTTTGCAGTGAAAAAGACCAATTGCTTGACTGTGTCATGTGAGTTTAGTTTGCTCAAGCCAGATATCAGCATTAATCCTGCATCTAATTTGAAGAAACATATCGAGGTAAATTTCATATTTCTGCTGAATAGATTCTGTGTGTCTATAATGTAGCCTGTAATTTAACTATCTATCACTGAGATTATTGGGTTTGATGTGAGAGATTAATGCAATGTTATCAATAGGGCTGGGCGATAAAACAATCTTGATATTTATCTGGAAAAAAAAAGAGAGAGAGATGTCCTCTATATGGATGATAAAACGTTTTTTATTTTCTATATTTAGCATATGTTCTACATATAGAACAGGGGTGTTCATTACATCGATTGCGATAGCAAGACTACCACTGGTTGGTTAATCTAGATTAAAAATAATAGATTGACTTTTTATTTCCTGACGTCTGTTGTTGCGTGCTGTTTGAATGTTTGTGCGCTAAAGCGGGTATGCAACTAAACGATCAAATACACGTTATAATTCCGCTAATGCCCGTCTTGATGAGGCATTAATGCAAACGCAGTCGGTTTGGTCTTATGTGAATGTAAACAGTGGGACAAAAAGCTTATTTGCATCAAAATGTTGGACTGGAAATGTACGTGTAACCGAATTGAGTACTGTCTAGTAGGTTGTCATATAAAGGCTTTCAAACAACAATAACAAGGAAACGAATAAATGAATAAATTGAGTAGCTTTAAAAGTATTACCGTAATTAAAGAAAACAGTGACATTTTTAATAACAAGATTTTTTTATAATATTGTTAGTTTTTTAATAATACCGACCCCTGATGTAGAGTGTTAATTTGTATAAGACATTTTATAATTTTTATTAACCTTTATAGAAAAGTATCAATCTTCGCAGAGCAATACTTCAGCAGAACATTCCACTGGTCACAAACTTCAGAAAATTCTGCATCATGCATTAGAATGAGAACACTATTGATGGGCTTAAAAGATACAAGAACTAAATAATTGTGGAACATTGTATCTCACAAACAGGACAATGTGGCCCCCCATGTGCTACCCCTCTATTGTGCGGGACATGACACGCCAAGTGAGCCTGCTTTTTTTAGTGTTTTTTTTTTGTTGTTGTTTTTTTGCAAACCACATGTTTTATGCTCAACAATAACTCTCTGTCAACATTAAGGAACATTTTGGCATTACACATAAACAGATTTTAATGTAATTGTTTCATACATTATGATATTGAAAATAACTTTTTCATCTTTTAATTTTTGTAATCATGTCGCACTTTTATTTTTATTTTTTACATCATATTCATGTAGTGTTTACAGTATCAAAGATAAGTGATGTATTTTAAAAGTTGTCAGTCACAAACACTTGTAAGATACATATATTGTTTATTCTTTCTGGCAAACAGCCATGAAAGGGAATGTAAATTACAGCCTTTGTGCTACATTTTTAATTTGCAGCATCGAGTTTTTATTATAAAGGGTCATAGCTTTCAAAATCAGTACTCAATACTCACTACTCATGAGTACTTTTAAATTAGCTACTCTTTTACTCTTACTTGAGTAGTTTTTAGAACAGGTACTTTTATTCTACTCAAACTACATTTTTTAAGAAGTAACAGTACTTTTACTTGAGTATTATTTTTCAGTACTCTTTCCACCCATTTGTTGTAAATAAATCCTTTTTATTAACTGCTCCTCTACTCTTGTGTCTGTTTGTTCTCACTATCACTCGTTACACAAATAAGTTAATATGGTGAAATTAAGTTTCAACAAATGGTCAGTGAAAGAAGGTGAAATCTTTAGAATTTGTGTTAATCTTCAGAAAAGGTTGATCATGCTCAAAAGGTTAAACTTACATTTATGCATTTGGCAGACGCTTTTATCCAAAGCGACTTACAGTGCACTTATTACAGGGACAATCCCCCTGGAGCAACCTGGAGTTAAGTGCCTTACTCAAGGACACAATGGTGGTGGCCATGGGGTTAAAACCAACAACCTTCTGATTAACAGCCCTGTGCTTTAGCCACTACACCACCACCACTCCTTAAACTAAATATGTGTTTAAGCAGTTTAATTTTATACTGACTTTATGTGAAGTTATACATTTTTGGCTAAAATGACTAAGATTTGCATGTCTAATTACAGTTAAAAAACATATTTGTTGAAACCATATTTGTTTAAAGTGCTGTTAGCTACACAAGCAGTCGTGAAATGCCTAGGAAATACCTCCCCCTGCTGGTTACTGTTGTCTCTGCATGCAATTCCTCTTTCTGTCTGCAGATGACATACATGTAATGATAATTAACTTCATTCCTCCTCGAGATGTGAGTTTTGCGGCAATTATTCCGCTCACAGTCAGTGTGTTCATATCAGCACTTAAAGCCTGTTATTTCCTGTTATAAACGTGCCAATCTGCAAATATTTAGGCTAATCACTATTCATATCTATCTATCTATCTATCTATCTATCTATCTATCTATCTATCTATCTGTCTGTCTGTCTGTCTGTCTGTCTGTCTGTCTGTCTGTCTGTCTGTCTGTCTGTCTATCTATCTATCTATCATCTGTCTGTCTGTCTGTCTGTCTGTCTGTCTATCTATCTATCTATCATCTGTCTGTCTGTCTGTCTGTCTGTCTGTCTATCTATCTATCTATCTATCTGTCTGTCTGTCTGTCTGTCTATCTATCTATCTATCTATCATCTGTCTGTCTGTCTATCTATCATCTGTCTGTCTGTCTATCTATCTATCATCTGTGTGTCTATCTATCTATCTGTCTGTCTGTCTGTCTGTCTGTCTGTCTGTCTATCTATCTATCATCTGTCTGTCTGTCTATCTATCTATCATCTGTCTGTCTATCTATCTATCTGTCTGTCTGTCTATCTATCTATCTATCTATCTATCTATCATCTGTCTGTCTGTCTGTCTATCTATCTATCATCTGTGTGTCTATCTATCTATCATCTGTCTGTCTGTCTGTCTATCTATCTATCATCTGTCTGTCTGTCTGTCTGTCTATCTATCTATCTATCATCTGTCTGTCTGTCTATCTATCTATCATCTGTCTGTCTATCTATCTATCATCTGTGTGTCTATCTATCTATCATCTGTCTGTCTGTCTGTCTATCTATCTTTCATCTGTCTGTCTGTCTATCTATCTATCATTTAGTGTCTCTTGGGGATCTGGGCTTAAACAATTCTTACCATGCAAAGACCACAAACATAGTTTACAGGTCAATGTTTAACTTCTGTCACACCTAGGATTTGTCCTTTATCTTACAAGGGCATTTAATACAAAGCACTCTGTGTTGACTCATATTGACATACTGTGAATATGACATCACATCACACACACACACACACACACACACACACACACACACACACACACACACACACACAGCAGAAGTGTTTGTGTTCATTCACATGGATTCGAACAGTTCAGGCTTGTTCCGATCAATGATGTAAATAGTTAGCAATAGCTTGTGACTATGACTCTGTTTCAAAATCTAGTGGGCTGTATCATGTCTACCACTTGGAACAGCCTTTGGGTCAGCAGCACATATGATGTGTTAAAATTCTGCCCTACGTAGGTCGCTCAGTGTTTGGAACAGGCCACAGTAGAAAGTACAAACACACACACACCTCAGATCAGATTCTGTTCTCTCTCTCTCATGTTCACAATAAAAATAAACAAACTCAGGGATCACACTGGTTCCCAAACGGAACCCACATTCCATAATGGAGAACTGATTCACTGTCAGGATTATGGCTTGGAACATTCTGGAGGATCTGAAATGTGATTCCATGAGTAAACCCAGCTGATAAATGAGTGATTTGATGTTGTCTGCTGAGATCTGTGGTTACTTTTAAAATCTGATTCCAATACGAGTTCACAGAAAGGCCCATCAGTCATACGGGACAAGTCTGATCGCAGAAGTACATGAATACATCTGGTGCAAATACAGAACGTCAGTGACGTCAGTCTGAGAGCTGAACATTTTCCATCTCTTTCTAACACACACACATAGTCATTTCCCCTGAAGCAGCAGTGAGGTTTGAGGGTTAAGGATGAGATAAGTTTTAGAGTTTTGAGGCACGGCAGGAGTGATGTAATCACAATGGCATCATACCTTAGGCATCTCCAAATAAACACAGAAACTGGATCTGATTAAAATAAAATTCATCTGCAGAATCAGGCGCTCTACTCCCATCACATGCTGCAATCTGTTCATCTGTTAACTCTTACTCTGGGTTTCTAACACAATCACGTAAACGTGTGACACAAATTTAAGTTGTTTCTAAGGTAATGTGATAAGTATGTGAATAAGTGTAACAACATGACCCCAGAATAAGCTTTAATTCAATAGTAACTAATGACTGACCAATTGACATTTATATTTATGAAGTAGTCATTTTGAAAAGTTACAGATAGCCAATACTTACGTTTGTTCCAGTTTTACTATTTGGTTAGTTAAAGGGTTATTTCACCCAAAAATGAAAATTCGCTCATCATTTACTCACCCCCTCCCAGATGTGTATGACTTCCTTTCTTCAGCAGAACACAAACAAAGCTTTTTAGATCTTTTATTTGAGCTCTGCAGATCCTCACACTGCAAGTGAATGGTGACCAAAATTTTAAAGCTCCAAAATCTCCAATTTAACTTTCACATTCTTCTTCTTTTGTTTTTGGTAATTCAAATTCTTCATATCGCCACCAACTGTGCTGGAGGAGAATTTATAATAACAAAAAGGACTTAATATCGATATTGCTTCTGAAGACATTGATTTAAACACTGTCTTATGGATTACTTTATGCTATCTTTATACACTTTTTGGAACTTCAAATTTGTGGTTCCCATTTAGATGCATTAAATGGACCTAAAGAGCTGAAATATTCAATATTCTATAATTACTAATTAAATTGGAATAGATATCATACACTCAATATTTCCCAGAAAAAAAACTATCAAAAAATAAAATGACAATTTATTAGTACTCCTTTTTACTTACTACATACAAATCCAATAGAGACTAGTATCTTTTCCAGTTTCATTGGTACTTTTTGAAAAGACTACTCATTTTAATAAGTGGTCATTTTAAGTAATTATTACAAATATTCAATAAGTACTGGTAAAAACTACAGTTTTAATATAGATATAATAAACGGTAGCACTTTATTTTACAGTCCTGTTCTACATTTATGTACTATATTATTACAAAAACTATAGTAATTATTAGATATTAAGCCTAACCTTAATCCATATTAAGTACATCAAGTACAGTAGTTATCTGATATTACTCTTTTAATATATTTCTTTCTCAGTTGTAAGTAAACTGAAAGTATACATGTACTGTAAAAATAAAGTGTAACCATTAAAACTTAAATAGTTAAGTTACTAGTACTTTTTTAGTGAAAATTACCATTGCAATAGTGATATATACAGTGAGGAAAATAAGTATTTGAACACCCTGCTATTTTGCAAGTTCTCCCACTTGGAAATCATGGAGGGGTCTGAAATTGTCATCGTAGGTGCATGTCCACTGTGAGAGACATAATCTAAAAAAAAAAATCCAGAAATCACAATATATGATTTTTTTAACTATTTATTTGTATGATACAGCCGCAAATAAGTATTTGAACACCTGTCTATCAGCTAGAATTCTGACCCTCAAAGACCTGTTAGTCTGCCTTTAAAATGTCCACCTCCACTCCATTTATTATCCTAAATTAGATGCACCTGTTTGAGGTCGTTAGCTGCATAAAGACACCTGTCCACCCAATACAATCAGTAAGAATCCAACTACTAACATGGCCAAGACCAAAAGCTGTCCAAAGACACTAGAGACAAAATTGTACACCTCCACAAGGCTGGGAAGGGCTACGGGGAAATTGCCAAGCAGCTTGGTGAAAAAAGGTCCACTGTTGGAGCAATCATTAGAAAATGGAAGAAGCTAAACAATGCTGTCAATCTCCCTCGGACTGGGGCTCCATGCAAGATCTCACCTCGTGGGGTCTCAATGATCCTAAGAAAGGTGAGAAATCAGCCCAGAACTACACGGGAGTAGCTGGTCAATGACCTGAAAAGAGCTGGGACCACCGTTTCCAAGGTTACTGTTGGTAATACACTAAGACGTCATGGTTTGAAATCATGCATGGCACGGAAGGTTCCCCTGCTTAAACCAGCACATGTCAAGGCCCGTCTTAAGTTTGCCAATGACCATTTGGATGATCCAGAGGAGTCATGGGAGAAAGTCATGTGGTCAGATGAGACCAAAATCGAACTTTTTGGTCATAATTCCACTAACCGTGTTTGGAAGAAGAAGAATGATGAGTACCATCCCAAGAACACCATCCCTACGGTGAAGCATGGGGGTGGTAGCATCATGCTTTGGGGGTGTTTTTCTGCACATGGGACAGGGCGACTGCACTATATTAAGGAGAGGATGACCGGGGCCATGTATTGCGAGATTTGGGGAACAACCTCCTTCCCTCAGTTAGAGCATTGAAGATGGGTCGAGGCTGGGTCTTCCAACATGACAATGACCCGAAGCACACAGCCAGGATAACCAAGGAGTGGCTCTGTAAGAAGCATATCAAGGTTCTGGCGTGGCCTAGCCAGTCTCCAGACCTAAACCCAATAGAGAATCTTTGGAGGGAGCTCAAACTCCGTGTTTCTCAGCGACAGCCCAGAAACCTGACTGATCTAGAGAAGATCTGTGCGGAGGAGTGGGCCAAAATCCCTCCTGCAGTGTGTGCAAACCTGGTGAAAAACTACAGGAAACGTTTGACCTCTGTAATTGCAAACAATGGCTACTGTACCAAATATTAACATTGATTTTCTCAGGTGTTCAAATACTTATTTGCAGCTGTATCATACAAATAAATAGTTAAAAAATCATACATTGTGATTTCTGGATTTTTTTTTAGATTATGTCTCTCACAGTGGACATGCACCTACAATGACAATTTCAGACCCCTCCATGATTTCTAAGTGGGAGAACTTGCAAAATAGCAGGGTGTTCAAATACTTATTTTCCTCACTGTATCTACAGTGAAAAAAAACTTAAACTTGAGTGAGGTCTACTTGAGAGTAAGTTAATTTTTCCTTCCATTAATGTATGGATCTTCTGTACCAATCTCATGTATCAGGGTTAAAGAAAAAATAAATAAATGGGTGTATCTGTAAAAACATACATTTTATTAAGGACGTCTGACATTTTACAGAGCTGTGTGTTATTAACAGTACATAATAGGATTTCCTCTTTTGGAGTCCAGACACACAGTATTAACATACAAAATTTCAGCATTATAAGAGGCGTGTACAAGAAATGATATATAGATCTTTATATGTGTGGAGTCCTCTGAAGAGGATTTGAGATGGATACTTCAAATGAAAATGTTAAGACATCAGAGCTCCTGCTTACGAATACAAGCTTTAGCATGAACCATTAAACCCATAATCAATTAAACATGGAATGCAACATGAACCATAACCTGAAAAATCACAAACCCACAATTTCATTCAATTCAGCATTTGTTCACAAAGAAAAATAAAGGACAAAGTCAATTGATACACAAGGCTCTGTCAACAGAACAAAATACAATAAAACCACATGAGAAATAGAAAATGAGGAAGTTGGTCCAAACATTTGCATTAGAAGCATGTTCCTCTATGTAATCCAGCTATATAATCCATACAGGGCATGCTCAGATCGCTCAATCAGAGATGTCGTACATTGTTCTAAAAGAGAGGGTTCACCACCTTTCTTGAAAATGCGCTTCTGTGCTCTATATTACACGTGTCCACAATCAATGAACTTCACAGGACGTGTAAGCTCACAGAAAATGCAAAGCAATAAAGATGAATTTTGAAAGTATGTTAGATAGATTTAGAAGATAAAGATTTGCCTTACATGCATGCATGAATGTGTGTGTGGGGTGCTCTGTATACACCAGGGCCACCCCCTCATCAGGACCGCGCATCACGTAATTGGTCGTTATTTACGATTAAACCGATTCTCTAGCCTCTCTCACTTCTTAACTACAGTTCCCTATTTTCCTCATCAGCACAGGTTAAGTGCTTAAAATATTCTCTCTGCCTCTAGGCGCAGAGATCCTACACAAACTAATCCTTAATAAACGTAAATAAATGAAACCAAAACCCCTACTTCCAACCAGACCACAGCTACAGCTACAGCTACAGAGAATTTAGGTGTTAGTCTTTGGCATGGTATTAGATAAGCCATTTCAGATTTATCTACAGTCGAGATACTCTCCTCTCAATCTACAGATGATGACAACATTACATAGAAAAATAACAAAAATCTCCCTTAGTGCATTACTGGGTGCGAATAACAATTTAGAAGTCTGCTGTTTTTAAGCCATATGTGAAACGTCAACCTTGGACCTGAAACCTGCACAGATGCTTTAGTTACACACCTGAGTGTCAAATGGGCCAAAGTTCCTATTAGTACTGATCTACAATGAGTTTTGCTTTCCATGTCTTTATGAAATTAGATGAAAATGGGTCGTTGATCCAAATTTAGCCCTGTAATTCCACTGACACTTGTATTCTGATAGTAGCTTGTGTCTTTGGAACAGGCATGAATTTTACAATACAAACTGATACACTGCAAAAAAAAAAAAAGCAGTATTTTTGTCTTTTCTCAGTAAAATATCTAAACATCCTTAAAACAAGAAAAAAGATTACAGAATACAGTGAACGAAGCTTATTTTTCACAAGGTTAGGGTATACATTGTTTTTCCCACTTGCTACACTTCTAAGTGAGCCCATGGGGATGTATTTGACCCATATGCATTACAAGTGCTTGTGGTACTCTTTAGTACAGTCAATGGCAGGTGCATGTGCCGGAGACACTCAAAGACAAGGACTTTGTGAGTCTAGAAAAATCAGGCCGTATAGCGACAGTCCATGTGTACTATGCTGACGATGACATTTGCATCAGACATGCCAGCACGTGTAAAACTGTAGTAATACTTTGAACTTTTCCCTTTTAACAAAACAGTTAAGTAGAAATTTAACTAAATGTAGTCAGATTTACTCTCAAAAAAATATTTAAGCCTATGTTAAAGATTTACGCATTTCAGTTTAAGAACAAATTTCCATAAAATTTAATTGAGAAATCTTCAACAAAATAAAGTAAAATAACAGATTCACTCAAATAAGACAAAAATGTATAGTACTTCCTTTCAAGCACTGTAATAAACGCTTTTAAAGATATTTAATCTTACATTTAGTTAAAGATTATTTAATTCAATTGAATAGAAATTTGTTATAAAACTGAAATATGTTGATCTTAAAAATAGACAATGTTGTTGTTGTTTTTTTTACTTTGCTTAAAACGAAGGGGAGAATGGCCAGATTTCTGTTTTCAACAAATGAAAGATAGGCCTATATGATCTGAAATCAAGCTAATTAACATATTATATATTTAATATCTTATGCAATTTGCTTCTCAATTACATTTCACTAGTTTTTAGGATGTTTGCATATCGTTCACTGAAAAAAAAGACAAAACTACATTGAATGTTTTTTAGCCTATTTTTAAGATTTGCTCATTTTACTTTCATAACAAAATTCCAACTGAATTGTGTGATGTTTCGTTTTTAACATTTTATTTTATTAAAAATGATTCAATTCAATTTGATGGAATTTTGTTATGAAATTGAAATGTGCAAATCTGAATTCTTTTTAATGTACTGATTTAGAAAATTATTTTTGCAGTGAGAAAATTTCTTAGTTGCTGAACATGGGACTACACTTTTTTTTTTTATTGACTTATTTTTCAGTAAAAACATCCAAAAAGGATTGAGAGAAGAAAAAATACTTGTAAAACAGAATATGAAGTCTTGTTTTCAGGAAATCGAACACAATTTGGTTTATGCTTAAAATGTAAAAAAAAAAAAATAATAAATTTGCCAATAGGGTAAAAAAATAACTAACTTATTTTCCCTTTAAATCAAGTTTATTTTTCTAACCCCATTGGGAAATATTACAATATAATTTTGCTTAAAGTAAGCTGATCTGGTTTTAAGAATGTTTTGGATATTTTTACAGGAAACCATGAAGATGTTTTGCTGTGCATGTTAATGTAGATGTGATGTGGTTTGAGTTTGTAAACTGATAGTTCTAGAACAAACCTCTATTCCTGGAAAAAGCGCATGAACGGTATTTAACTCAAGAGATCAAGCTGCCTGACGACATCCACAAACAGCCAGTGCTGATAGAATTACAGCCACACAATCATCTTACACACTCAAATCAAAGGTTTTTGAAGTGTCGATCACATTCTCTAAGGAGCATCCATTACGATCAGCAACACTCTCACTGGCCGATACTTCAGTGTGTGTTCCTTCAAACCCAGACTCAACACATCTAGATTAAGCTCACATTTAGCAGGGAACACCGCAGATCCAGTTAAGTTGAGTCTAGATTTGTTCAGAGTCAATGTGGGTGACAGGTTCTGACCCAGTCCAGCCATTAGCACATGTGTGTAACTGTCTTAAACCAGTTTGTTTTAAAGAAATTTTAAAGAGATAAGAGCAAAAAAGGTTTTACATTTGCAAAAACGGAATGAAAAAAAGAAGTTGCAGTGGTAAAAACAAATGACAATAAACAAAAATATTACATGACAAAATAAGATCATTGAGTATTAACAATAGATAGGGAAAATATCCAGTTGTGTCCCTTCTTCAGGTAAAACAGCCTCAGAGGGTTTGGCACAATACTCGAGAGAGAGAGAGAGAGATACAGAATAGTCTACATGTCCCTCTCTACTCGCCTCTGCCGCACTGAAAGAGAGGAAAACATGTGTTAGTAATCGTTTAATTTTCACAGCGCTCAGTATCAACACACCGTGTGAACATGCTGTGATCTATGAGAACCGATAATAAGATCTGCTCATTTAAGAGGCTTAATGAATCAAACTTGTGTTAGTCAAACCTTTATCCTGTTACACAGCTTCACACAATTACGAAATTTCAAAATAAAGGTACGCTCAGTAATATTTGTGTTTATGTTGCACTGACACCTAGCGACGTAAAAACACGTAAAATAAAAATTTATCTGATTTAAAAAGTAATCAAGTAAAAAAAGTAGCAAAACATTATTATTGTAAATTCTTGTAATTGGATTAAAGGTACTGACATTCAATTAACTTAATTACTTTTAAGTACATTTCTTGGGAGTAAAAATTTAAACGTATTTGAAAGGTGTTTTAGAAAGTAACTTTAAAGTAATTAGTAATGTGATTACTTTCCAATAAAATCCATCCATAAAGTAATCTGATTACACATTTTAGAGAAGTAATTTGTAGTGGATTATTTTTTGTGAAAATCATACCCAAGATTTATTCCATGAGTGAAAGCCTTCAATAATTAGAGGACTATTGATTTATGGCACTCGTGAATGTGCGTTCAACATCATATGTCTGAAGAATAAAGCAGCTTGATGTGACTAGCTTTGTCATTTCAAGTGAGTGTACATTATTTTAAACAGAAATTTCAAACACTGCCCCTTTAAACAGTGATGTCTTGTTCATTTCCAGACAACGCCTGAATTGACTGCAGTGTGAATTTGATAACTTATCAGACTTGCATAACCTTGTCCAATGTACAGGTGAGTCATACAAACACTCCAACAAAACTACACACATTCATTACAACATTACCTTATAAGTCTTTCCCATATGTGCCGTTAAGTACATGCAGAACATCAGAGATTAAAGGTCAAACCCCATGCTCTCACGCTAATACCTAAAGATGCGTGTGACACTGGAATAGTGCTTCTACACGCGTGTAAAACAGTCTGTGGTAATATAATAAGTCTTGAGGGCAGGAGACATATCCAAACTTCACAGGGAGAGAGAGAGACCAGATTAAGTACCATGAACAATGCAGGAAATACATCCTTCAAACATTCACAGTGTAGGTTGGAAAAATTATGTGAACCCCATAAGCTAAATTTGAGTCAGGAGTTGGCAAAACTGGCATCCAATTAATAAAATGAGATTGGAGGTGTGGGTTACGGTTACTTTGCCAATTAAAAAGCATTCAAACATTTTGAGTTTGCTATTCATGAGAAGCATCTGCTGATGAGAACCATGCCTCGCAAAAAAAGAGATCTCAGAAGAACTACAATCAAAAATTGTTGCTTTGTATAAAGCTGAAAAGGGTTACAGTTATATTAAAGAGCTTTAATATTCATCTGTCCACAGTTAGACACATTGTCTAAGAATGGAGATGATTTAGTACTGTGGCTACTCTCCCTAGAAGTGGCCGCCCAGCCAAGATGACTCAAAGGGCACACTGCAGAATGCTCAATGAGGTAAAAAAGAACCCTACAATGACAGCTAAAGACTAAAGAAGGAATCACTGGAACTGGTTAACATCTCGGTTCACGAGTCTACTATATGGAAAACATTAAACAGGCATGATGTCCAAAGCAGGACACCATGAAGGAAGCTGCTGCTTTCCAACAAAAACATAGCTGTATGCCTGAAGTTTGACAAAGACCAACTTGACACTCCACAACAATACTAAATATGTTTTGTGGACTGATGTAACTAATTTGTTGGTGAAGAACACACAGCACTACGTATGGTATAAAAAGAGCACCACATAAAAAAAAATTAAACATCTCAACAGTGAAGAACGGTGGAGGGAGCATCATGATTTGGGATGGCTTTGATGCTTCGGGGCCTGGACCACTTGCCATCATCAAGGGAAAAATGAATTCACAAGTTCATTAAGATTTCCTACAGGATAATGTCAGGGTGGCGGTGTGCCAGCTGAAGCTCAGTAGAAGTTTGGTGATGCAGCAGGACAATGACCCAAAACATCAAAGTAACTCCACTACAGAATGACTTCAAAAAGAGTAAATCCACCTTTTGGAGAAGCCCAGATAGAACCCAGACATTAACTCAATGGAGATGCTGTGGAATGACCAGAAGAGAGTCGTTCACACCAGACATCCTAAAACTATGGCTGAGCTGAAGCAGTTCTGTCAAGACGAATTATCCAAAAATCCTTTTGAACATTGTGCAGGTGAATCCGCATCTACCGGAAATGCTTGGTTGAGGTCATTGCTGCCAAAGGAGGATTGACCAGTTATTATATCCAAGGGTTCACTTACTTTTACCACAGCACTGTGAATGTATAAAGGGATGTGTTCGATGAAGGCTTGAAAGATTATAATTGTTTGTGTGTTGTTAGCTTAAGCACATTGTGTTTGTCTATACTTGTGACTTTGATGAAGATGAATCACATTTTATGACCAATTAATGCAGAAAGCCAGATAATTCCAAAGAGTTCACATTATTTTTCTTGCCACTGTACATGTAAATGACTACTGTTTTGATTGGCTAACCTGCATTTTGCATGTGAAATGAATGATAACATCCCTGCAGAATACTTGTGTTACTGAACACTGAATAGGTGTTGATGTGTAGATGTGGCAGTCATGTACATGGGTGTTTCTTTAACGTCGGGCATTTTCATGTTCCAGCGGTTATTTTTAATAAAAAAATAAAAAAACTGATTTCAAATTCTTTGAAATGAAGGTCACATTGAAACTGACTTTGAAACTTTTGACGTCTTCATTTATTTTTATAGATTAAAATGTTTGCCTTGCCCCAGACTGACTTTCAATATTAAACTATAAAAATCCATGATAAAAATACAAATTATTACACGTTTAAAGCTATGATAATGTAAACAGAGATTTCATTAATTATTGCGTGAAAATGATTTTAATACATTTTTCAATATTGGAAATATTGAAATGGAAATATTACTTTATTGAGTGTATTTAAGATCAATAAAATGTTAGCTATAAAATTAGGCTAAGCAACACAAAGATGTCAGCCATTTTATTCCAAAAATGTAAATAATTCCTTTCTATCAGTGTCATTTTTACCACAGAATTCTATAAAACAATACAGAATTTAACATGTGCTGGAAATTTACATGACCTATTATAAATGCACAGCCATGGTTGGACATTGTTAGTAGACAAAAAAAAGAAATAATTGTGCATACATTTTTTTTTACGTGACTTTACTTTCTAGAAGTCAACACTTCTAAAAGTGCCCAAAGATACAGAAACACCCAAACATTAATAAAGTAATGATTCGTTTTGATGTTTAGTACCAATAAATGTACTGTGTGGAATGAGGAGCAAGTTTTGAGAATGTCTGAATATGGTTCAACAAACTCTTTTAATTTCCCACATGCAGGAAAAATCTGTTTTACATCATGTGGCCCCTTTAATTTCACCATGGCAACAGCAGAGAGCGTAGAATGGACGTGGAGCCCTGAAGGAGAATTTATTTACTGAACAGGAAATGACCAATGTTGACTCACAGTAAGCCCCTCCTCTCTCATAAATCAAACTCTTGCCTCTTGGCTGTTGAGAGTAACTCTTGTTCACAGAGTGTGTGTGTGAGAGAGAGAGAGGAAGTGTGTTCTCACCCAGGTCATTGTTTTTTGTGATGGCCGCAGCAGCGCGGGCTCTAGGACCCTGCTGAGTGAAGTGGTACCCGAACTTCACAATGCTTGTGTTCTGTTCCAGCATCTTAGCGATCTCCATTTCAGCTGATGTGCCGAGCTGCTGACGCTGATGACATAATAACACACACACACGTCAGAAACATATCTATTACATGAGCTTACATATGCACACACACACTCACTATGAATAACATTTGCATTTATTTGCATTGTGTCTTGCATACAGCGTTTTAACTCATTTCAACAAATAATTAATCATATTTATACGAGATGCAGAATGATGCAATTACGGCATGTACGTTTTCCTACTTGATTGATATTCAAATTAAAGATCAATTAAAGGAACATTCTGTGCTCACTACAAGTAAAGCTCAACAGACAACATTTGTGGCAAAATGTTGATTACCACAAAAATGTATTTGACTTGCCCCTCCTTTTAAAAAAAGCAAGGTTACAGTGAGGCACTTACAATAGAAGTCAATGGGGACAATCTGTAAACGTGAAAATTCTCACTATATCAAAAGTATAGCCATAAGACAAAAAATATGTGTTAACATGATTTTAGTGTAATAAAAATGTCTGTGTAAAGTTATATCTAATTTTACAACCATGACGATGTAAAGTCAACAAACCCTAAAAAAAATGACAATTTAAAGAACTTTACAGCTGAAATAACACATGAGTTTTAACAGAAGAATTAAACAAGTGCTTTTATAAAATTATAAGCTTCACATTTCTGCCTTTAAAGCCTCAGAAAATTGGCCCATTCACTTTCATTGTAAATGCCTCACTGTAACACAGAGTTTTGCTTTATTTTTAAGAAAACTAGTAAAAATATTTTTTTTTTGTGGTAATCAACATTGTCACAAATGCTGTTGATTGAGCTTAACTTGTATTGAACCTGCACTACGCAACTTTGTGCTCTCTAGCGGCATCTGTGGTTGAAACGTAAAATTGCAAAGCAATTTGTGGAAGAACACTTTACATTAGTCGTGTTTGTGCACTGCTCTACTGGTGGATGAATCTGATGATTTGAGCTTGCCTGGGCATCAACTGTGTGTGATAATGACTGGGGGATATTCAGAGCTGGAGTCATATTGTTCTATTTTAATGTTGATATTATTGTTTACAGTTAAACATTTAAAACTGAAATATTACTTGCTTTGAAGCAGACAAAAAAACACTCCTATGAAAAATGGGGTTGTTATAATTAGATGTGACTTTAATCATTTAGATTGAACAGACTATACCGTATGTCTATCACTCACAAGCCGTTCAGGTTTCAATCGTGAAAAAATAAATGTGGCATCTAAGCGGACTAAAGTCTAAAGACAGTATTTTGGCCCTTTCATATGCTAGTATTGAATTTGTGCTTAAACTTATAATATATAAGCTTAACTGATTAAATTATCATCAATTATTAATTGATCATTAACTCTCTAGGACTCAATACCACATAACTGACTTATTATGGGAATAAAAGTAACAAATTAAATGTAGTTTTCAATAGATCCCAACAGTGCCAATTTATCAGCCATCTTGGATTTAAGTGCAATCCCATGAAGCGTTGCAAATGATGTAATTGAATTAAAAACGATGGAAAAATATAAAACTACTGATTTTAAGTTGTTGATAATAGTGCATCTTGGAAGGTTTGGTGGTTTTGTTTTCTTTCAGAATCATGGGTATTGTAGGTCTTCTGCTATTTGACATGAAGTTTTAAAAAATTAAGTTCAAATAACAAAGACTGATAGCTTCAACAGGAGCATTTATCATTGATTAACAATTTTGGAGCTCATTGTAGGTCTGTCTTTATAGTTATCTTTTAAAAAATCTATTCCCGCATGGAAAAAATTAATGGGATTTTTACTTTTGGAAGCAGACTGTTGTGCTCTATAGTGCAGGCTAGTGCCAGCTGATGCATGTCTCCTTTTGCTCATCTTCTATTACTTATGAAATAAAAAGGATACCATGTATTGATATTAAATAATGTTGTGTGTTTGTACCTGGTTGTCGATCTTGATCTCTGAGAGTGTGTCATTGTCCAGCAGAGCTTCTACCAGAGCCTTTACTCCTGTACTAGTGATGAAATTAGACTCCAGATTCAGACTCTTTAAGGTCTTGTTCTCTCGCAGCATATCTGAGAACGCCTGCATAACCACATTGTAACCACAAGTAACCACATTTAGAAAGAACGAACTTGAAAAGAAGTTAACTGGTTAAACAACCTTCTTCAGAGGTTAAAGAAATCCCATTTATAGTTAATGATATATGTAGCACCAGCATAAACACCAGTGATGGCAAAACAACAGCAAACTTTCGGTTCAGAAACTGGTTAAAGATACTAGACAAACACTGCAATTCCACTGAATTTATCTGGTTTTCAGAGCCATGATTTTAAGAGTTTTCATTGCTTAAGTGCTACTCTGCCCTAAAGTCAAGACATGGCCTTAAAGTCAAGATATGAACTGTATCATGTCCCTCACCACGGCGACAGGGTCATTGCTCCTGGTGGCAGCCAGACTGAACTTCTTCACATGAGTGTTCCTCTCCATGGCTTTGGCTAACTCTTTCAGATTCGGGATTGGAATGTTCTGGAAGAAAAGGATTTGATCTGACTGGCTCATATGTAAAAAAAATACAAATAAATCAATAGACTGGAGGACAAAAATCAATTAAAAACGTCATGAGTTTTCACAATGTGCAAGCATATGGAAGTATATTAATGACAAATGTCTTTGGAAAAATAAAAAGCACACTGATTTACACTACTAAAATAATTAACGCTATTAAAGTGTTAGTTCACCCAAAAATCTAAATTCTTTAATCATTTGCTCACTCATGCCATCCCAGATGTGTGACTGACTGACTTCTGCTGAACACAAACAAAGATTTTTAGAAGGATATTTCAGCTCTATAGGTTCATACACTATAAGTGAATGGTGGCCAGAACTTTGAAGCTCAAAAAAGCACATAAATACAGCATAAAAGTAATCCATATGACTCTGATGTTAAATCCATGTCTTCTGAAACAGATCAATATTCATGTCCTTTTTTTGCCATAAATCTCCACTTTCACATTCTTTTTTTTTTTGGTGATTCACATTGTTCATGCATATCGCCACCTACAGGGCAGGGAGGACAATTTGTAGTAAAAAAGGACTTAAATATTGATCCTTTCACAGATTGCTTGTGAAGATATGAATTTAACCACGTATGGATTACTTTTATGCTGCCTTTATGAGCATGTTGAGCTTCTTTGAGCTTCATGTTGTATGGACCTACAGAGCCGAGATATTCTTCTAGAAATCTTTGTTTGTGTTCAGCAAAAGAATGAAAGTCACACACATATGGGATGGTATGAGTTTGAGTAAATGATGAGACAATTTTTATTTTTAGGTGAACCATTCCTTTAATTTAAAAATAGGTTGAATTTCCAACCGAATTTTAGCCACTAATACTTTAGAGGTGAATTTGCAATGCAAAATATTATGGACTGAATACTACCGGTCGCATAATAAAGATCAAATAAAAAAAACAAAAACAACAACAACAACAACTATATTTTGGAACTGAACATTGGAAGGTTAATATTTATAATGAACATAATTTTTAATGAAATGTTCACATTTATATTTGTTCACCAATATACAACCATATTATGTGTTTATTTTTCAATTAGTGAAACTAGTGCTTTTTTTCCATAAAAAGCAGTATTTTAATGCATTCAGTGGAGTTAACTGGGTCTCTTTACCTTTATGTTGTTGAGATTGACTTCAGTTAATGAGGAATCGTTAGATTTTATCCGCTGTAGAGTTTCGTCCACATTTGTGGGGTTCGGTGGCTCATCAAAAACTGGCTTTACTTTCTCTCCTATAACAACATCTACAACAGAAATTCATTCACAAACAAGCTTTAACTGTGTGTCACATTAGTGTGAGATTCCAAAAGCATATGAATGGATGTGTGTTACAAATGTTGAGATGTGATGATCTCCACTACAAGAGGAAGAGAATGAACTCACTGTTATAACCGTCTTTACCGGTGTACTCGTAACTCTGTGTGCTTGTCACCAGTGTGTTCACTCCAAGAATAGCTAAATGAACAACAAAACACAAACTGTTACATTTACAGTATATACACACATGCTGTACATTAAAATATACATACAAAATAAGTACTTTTAATGACCTCAATACTATTTTCATATTTTAATATGCATGCGTGATATTCGGCTACTAAAAAAAATGAAATAGTCATTGCTTAAAATAATAGGGGAGGGCGTGTAGGGAGGGCGAGCAGCCAGAAGCAATAAAATAGCGTGCTGAAAGAGACAGAGGATGTGTTTGCTGTGCTGTTTTCTCAGGCTGTGAATAGATGCAGCATGGGCGTTCAGACTCCCAGAGTCAAAGAGGGGATGTAAAATGATAAAAACAACAACAGAAAACACTAGAAATAATGAGTTAAAAGAGAAGATACTATTCCCTGCAGAAACAGTAAGAGCCCTATGCAAGCGTGCAATTCTGAACAAAGCCTCTGTAACTCTTGTTTATCTCTGAGCTTCCTCTGTTTGGGAGTCTGTCTCTAGCTTACTTTATAGCAGGGGTGCCCACACTTTTTTGTGTGATGATCTACTTTTAAATGACCAACTCAATAAGATCTACCAACTAAAAAACAGTTTCATTTAAAATAAGAAAATGCTTGTTGGGACTACTGCATGTATTCATTTTTTCTAATTAATAAAAAAATATATAATAATGTTCAATGTTGATATCATTCAGTTTTAAATCTAAACCCAAAACACCTACAGCACAATAGATTACAATAGCCAGGGTACCTTATTCTGATGACGAGTAAATATTGAACCAGGCCTTCTGAGAACGGAGCGCGAAATTGCGATGCTACTGCCCGGATTAGGCAAAACAAATTGCGATGCTACTGCCCGGATTAGGCAAAACTGTCCGATTCCATTCAGTTTTGCCTAATCCGGGCAGTAGCATCGCAATTTCGCGCTATGTTCTCAGAAGTCCTTGGAAGGCGCGTATGAGCAAACAGTTGTCATGGCAACTGAATAAACAAAACCTGATCTGGTCAATATTTACTCGTCAAGTGCAAGTTAGACAGAAACTAAAAGATGGAAAGACATTATATTTATTTTTATTAAAATTTAACGAAAGTACATTTACATTTTGTGCGATCTACCAGCATTGCCTTTGCGATTGACTGGTAGATCGCGATCGACGTATTGGGCACCCCTGCTTTATAGCATGATTTCTTTCTGTACCTGCCAGATCACCCAGTTCAATGTCAGTAGCGCTGGACAGTGCCTCTTCCAGTTCCGGGTCAAGGGTTGTGACTTCAATCTGATGCAACTCGGTTGGCTTCTGTTTGGGCACCCACACCTTTCCTGTAGGACCACAAGAAAAAAGCAATTAGTCACATAAATCTGTCTATAAACACTAGGGTTGGGTGATTTATGGAATATTCATGATGACTTAGTTGGCGATGTAAAATTAAGCGACATTAAGCAACGATGGCCATTATGTTTCTTGAAGTGTGCCATTAGACTAGTTTCACTTTATTGTCTCAGGACTCAAGAGTATGAGTTGGATGTTTATTTAAACTTCAGTAACAAAAATGGCTAGACTTAGTAAGTTGGATAAATGTGCTTGAATTAGTTCAAACTGTCAATTTCATTGATTTAATTCAAAACTGCTTTCGTAAAAATACATATTGGTAATTATTGCTTTGTAATTTATTACTATGTAAATGTACATGTAAATAAAAATGACTATATATGATTCTTCTTTACATCAATTTATGCCCCATTAACAAGAGGCATTGAAAACGCATTATATCAGACGTAAATGGAGCCTTCTTGAAAAACAGTGTAGACAAAATGCCTTTCGATTTATGATGTATTTTACTTATTGCATTAAACATTTTGAATCTATTTGTTTGGTTGTTTATATCAAGAAACACAAGATCTTTTTAGAGCTACATCATCATCAGTCTTAAAACATACCGAAGACCACAAAACAACAGAAGAGAGAGAGAGATACATCGGGCTAGTGGTCAGACATGTGTACGAATGGCTGGTGTGATGAACTGGACACAGACAGCAGGCCCATCATGATAACAGCTTCACCTCATCAGACTGCATTTATGTGCTATCAGACTCTCTCTGCTGCTAATAATCAAGCTGGGTACCATCTTGTGAACCAGTCTTGTGATGAGGTTGCCCTCTCTGTACAGTGAATAACACAGTCTACAGCTTCATTCAGGACAAGTGACTGCTGCTGAGATCTCTCACACGGTGTGTGTCAAGGATGGGAGAAATGTTCTGCTAGTCTTCATTTCTTCATCTCTTCTGTTAATTCGTTTTTTTGTCGATCCTTTTTTTTCATTCGTTGTCTCCTATATTCTTTGTTCGTTCTTTTGATTATTATCTCTTTCATTTGTTCTCTTTCGTTAGTGCTTTCATTTGTTGTTCTTTCATGTTTGTTCTTTCGTTCATTCTTTCATTTGTTTGTTCTTTCTCTTTCATTCTTTGATTCGTTTGTTATTTCTTTCTCTTTCATTCTTTTGTCTGTTCTTTCACTTTCATTAGTTTGTTCTTTTTTGTATGTTCCTTCTTTCATTTGTTTGTTCTTTCATTCAGTCTTTCATTTGTTTGTTCTTTCGTTCATTCTTTCATTTGTTTGTTTGTTCTTTCGTTCGTGCTTTCATTTGTTTGTTCTTTCATTCATTCGTTCTTTCGTTCATGCTTTCATTTGTTTGTTTGTCCTTTTGTTCCTGCTTTCATTTGTTTGTTCTTTAATTCAGTCTTTCATTTGTTTGTTCTTTTGTTCATTCTTTCATTTGTTTGTTCTTTCATTCAGTCTTTCATTTGTTTGTTCTTTTGTTCATTCTTTCATTTGTTTGTTCTTTTGTTCATTCTTTCATTTGTTTGTTCTTTTGTTCATTCTTTCATTTGTTTGTTCTTTCGTGTTTTCATTTGTTTGTCCTTTCGTTTGCTCGTGCTTTGATTTGTTCTTTCGTTCGCTTGGGATTTCATTTGTTTGTTCTTTCGTTCGTGCTTTCCTTTGTTTGTTCTTTCATTCATTCGTTCTTTCGTTCGTGCTTTCATTTGTTTGTTTGTCCTTTCGTTCCTGCTTTCATTTGTTTGTTCTTTAATTCAGTCTTTCATTTGTTTGTTCTTTTGTTCATTCTTTCATTTGTTTGTTCTTTCATTCAGTCTTTCATTTGTTTGTTCTTTTGTTCATTCTTTCATTTGTTTGTTCTTTTGTTCATTCTTTCATTTGTTTGTTCTTTTGTTCATTCTTTCATTTGTTTGTTCTTTCATTCATTCATTCTTTCATTTGTTTGTTCTTTCGTTCGTGTTTTCATTTGTTTGTCCTTTCGTTCGTGTTTTCATTTGTTTTTTTCCTTTCGTTTGCTTTCGTGCTTTGATTTGTTCTTTCGTTCGCTTGGGATTTCATTTGTTTGTTCTTTCGTTCGTGCTTTCCTTTGTTTATTCTTTCGATCGTGCATTCATTTATTTGTTCTTTTGTTTGTTCTTTCATTCATTCTTTCATTTATTTGTTCTAAAGTTTGTCCTTTTGTTTGTTTGTTTCGCTCTTTTGTTAATTTATTCTCTAGTCCTTTTATTGAACCTTCTTTTGTACGTTCATTCTTTTGTAAATTTATTCTTTGTTTCATTCCTTTTCATTTTTTGTTTGTTTTTCTTTATTCTTTCCATTACTTTTCTTTTTGTTCATTCATTCGTTCATTCCATCTCTTTCTTTTGTTCGTTTTCTTCCGCTCATGTTTTGTTCTTTTCATTTGTACTTTCTTTTGTTCATACTTCCTTACATTTGCACTTCTGTTCATCTTTTTGCGTTTTTCCTTTAATTCATTATATTTCATTCATTCGCTCATACTTTCCATTTTGTTTTTTTTTTGTTTGTTCATTCATTTGTTCTTGGATTTTTTTTTCTTATTTGTTCATTCTTTCTTTCTTTCTTTTGCTATTTCTTGCATTTGTTCTTTAGACTGGCCAAGTCATTCTCAATTCTCTATGCATCCATATGTGCAAAAGTTACTTTGAAAAGCTAGAACTCTCCATGGTGCACGAAATGTAATGGCAGGCAAAAGAATGGTGACTAAGTTGGTCATTCTGATGAACATCTCCTTTTGTGTTCCAAGGAAGAAAGTCACACAGGTTTAGAAAAACATCAGGGTAAAAACTGAATTTTCATTTTTGGGCGAACTATCCCTTTAAGTATAACCAATAGTAATAGTTTACCAAAAACCACCAATTACATAATCCTCAGACATTAGAAAGACTTCCTGAATTTAATTATTCAATATTGTGGATTAAGATATGTGCAGCTCCTCCAGTCCATTAAAACATTTATGGAAACTTCCAATTCTTGACAGATTCCGAGAGATTTTTAAGGGTTGTTGATGTAACACAGATGATTCTGGACTTTTATGTGGGACAGAATCTTTCCAACCATCATAAAAGCTGCTGGCAGCAGCCCTACATCTCACAAACCTCTCATTACATAAAGTAAAAAATGTTGAACAAAACCTCAGCTCTGTCCTGGGCACGCACGCACGCACACACGTACTTAATTTCCTTCCTTTTCACATTCAGTAAGTGTTTCTGACAGCCAAGTCAGTCAGTCAGACCTGTGAGCACTGGAAACGCACTTATTATGCGTTTTCTCATAATTCAGAGAGACTCCAACCCCACCAAAGCGGAACACATGATTTGCTTGTCTTTTTTAAGACAGTTGAAGGTCATTAAACAGGGTTTCTATGGCTGTGTTCAAACACACACACAGTGTACCTAACACTGGTTCTGACTAAAATTTGATTGGATGAGCCACATATGACAGCACATTAATTTAATTCTATTTTATCACTTCTTAATGTCCAAAGCTTTGATCATTATATTGCTTGGCAACCGTAAACATCCTACAGTTAGACTAAAAACCCATATCAGTTAGCAGAAGAATTATTTATGGTGATTATTAGTGGCATTTGCTAAGGCAAGCAATACAGTCTTGATATTAGATTGTGGAAACCAATACCTCACCTCCGTTGTGGTGAAAAACGTCTTAAAATTCAGGTTGTTTCTCAGCAAATTGTATGCCTTTTAAAGACTTTGAATATGAAGCAGAAGATGCATGGAGATGTGGGTCCTTTTTTAACATTAAATTGAGTCACTATCAACTGTCATTTTACTGAAAAGACAGAACGGTGTATTCATAAAACGTTTTCCATTTCATGAATATACTGTGCGAGCATTTCAAATGCATTTACGAGTTGAATTAAATGTTTTGCATTAACAGTGCCATTTTCTCACACTGACATGGCTGACAGCGCTCATACCCTAAGCATACATACAAAGTAAAGATGGTTTAAGCAGAGTTTCTTCCTTGTTTATATCTGTCAAAATTATGGTCTGTATTTTGAATTAGTGGTCAATGTTTTTCATTTGGTAAATGACGGATATCTTAAAAATATCGCATTAACAGATAGTTAAGCATAATGCACTGAACACAAACTGTCCCCCTACATTTTTGACTGCCAAAAAGGAGCATGAGTGCTCCTAAACAAAATGTTAGTGTAGAGCCCTGCTTTTGTGTTCCACATAAGGAAGTCATAAAATGGTAAAATCTGTAAATTGACAGAATTTTCATTTTTGAAATACTATACATTTATGGGGCACGTTGGGCTTTTAAGGGTTATTGCTTAAACTTGTGACTGGACCAATGACGTGACATGCAATTTTTATGTCCAAACCCCTTTATGGAGTAAAAATCAGGAAACTGTTTATAAAAACATTTTTTTTTAATCTATTAATATAGGTTTATCAAATGATATGAACATGTAATTAGGGTTTAAGAATTATTAGACATTATAGTCACACAATGTCATACCGGATAACAGTCCGGACATCATGGTCAAATGCAAAAAAGCTACAAAAAGTGTTAAAAATCTAATTAAACCTAAAATCTCTGCTACAGACATTATTGTTTGATTGTTGCCAATAATATATTGAAATTTTTAAAACAATATGCCATCCAGTTGTTTATTATGCTTTGGAGCATTCTATCCCAAAACTGGCAGTCAGCCAATGTCATCCGGGATAACAAGCAATTTGGAGCAATTTTCAGGGGCATTTTATTTTGATACATTATCAGACAGGATGTTACACAATCAGGAAGACCCTGAAGGACCACCAAACAATGGTGAAAGGTTAGTAAGTTTCTCTTAAAATGTGTTTAATTTACCCTTTTGCTCACTGGTACACTATGTAGTAAAATCCTGTCATTTGAGATAACACATACCGGATAACAATTTTGTCATATAGGATAACCGTTATTTTCTGTTAGCCCATAATTTCATCCGTTATGTTTGACATTATATTCTTTTATACAGATTTCAGCTTTATTTGGATAATTTGTCAACTATTCACTGTTGGGTCACATTTTATATTAAGTGTAGCATCATTACACATTAATAAAGCCTTAATAAACATGAAAACTTCTCTCTTAATAAAGCATGTTATTAAGCATACTTCATCGTACACAGTGCGTTATTAGTTATTACATTTTTAAACTTGTGTCAAAAGAGAATGCACCATATTCATAATGTTTTCATTTGTCTAGATGCTTAATATTGATATAATTATTCATCATTAACAGTTAATATGTATATGTACAGTTTTCACATTTTGATGATTTTTCTAGATGCCACTGTCAAACAAAGAGCAGCAAGGTTTCTTTACAGCGTAGCCCAATTCATTTCCTTGAAAAAACTATTTTCAGTGTGACTCCCTTTGCATAACATAAAAATGTATTATGAACATCAATTATGTGTAAGTTGTGTAAAAATGACAATTCACTTGTAAATTCATAAGGTATCATACTGAGTAGCAATTTCAGTCAGGCGGGATAACGCTGAATTTTCCCCTCCTTAAAACGCATAATTTCATTTTATGGTGTTGAGAAAACAGTAATAGTATGATGCCAAGTTTTTTGCATCTGGCGTACTGGCTAAAGCACAGGGCTGTTAATCAGAAGGTTGTTGGTTCGAACCCCACAGCCACCACCATTGTGTCCTTGAGCAAGGCACTTAACTCCAGGTTGCTCCAGGGGGATTGTCCCTGTAATAAGTGCACTGTAAGTCGCTTTGGATAAAAGCGTCTGCCAAATGCATAAATGTAAATGTAAATCCCTTGCAGCGTTAAAATGCGGGTAAAGAACTTTAACAAGCAGGGTCACACTTAAAGCAAGCACATTATAATGAGAAAAAATTACTGTAAGTTTTATTTTCAGAGTTCTAAATATTGGTTACTGCCTCACTTTATATATTCATTAGGTATTATTGATTAAAAATGTTTTAATATGATAATATTTTGAAAATTCATGATTCTCAATTAAAACACTTAAAATACATTGTTTGAAAATAAGATTTTAGTAATAATGCAATAACCACCTTATAAAAAGGCAAAAACGACTTTGATGTCCAGTTTTAACAGATTCAAATTTTTGGTCAATTGAAAACCGTATGTGTTACTGGGCCGACTGCTGCTCTTGAATTCCAAACTAGAAACTTGTATTCTTCAATGTTTCCAAACAGAATGTCTAGAAGTAGTTAGACCTCTATGACTGTTCTGGAAACAAAAGCAGGCTTTGAGTTTTAGGTGTGGCTGAATTCCTTCATGGTAGAAACATACTGAGTGCAAACAAACATGTTATCAGTGCAGGCAATGAATGGGGACATATTTAAAGAAAATAAAAAAACAGATTAGTGAAAAGTATTTCAGGGTGAAGAGCTACTGGAGAAGAAGTCAGAGGGAGTCTGTATAAGGGGCCGTTCACACAGGGTGCGATCTTGTTCTCTGGTTTAGCCATTTTTAACAGTTGGTCTATGCACACGTGTGTTAGATGAATGTTTTTGGTCACTACAAAATGTGTTGTTTTCTGAGCACTCTGTTTTTAAGATACAATACAGCAGATTATTCCGGTTTTAAAACAATGGGTCAATCAGATGAATCTGGAGGCAAGTTAAGCTTATTTACATACAGACAAGCATACTGAATGCTAATATGGGAGCCTTGTCCCCTATAACATTACATTTTTACTTCACTGATGGTTAGGTTTAGGGCTGGGGGTAAAGTTTATAAAATATGCAATCCTCTTTACTGTATTACAACATACACCCAACAACGCTTTGGTCACTGGGGCAGTGTTTCACATTTTGGTAAGCACAGATCAGTTTTAGCTAATGAAAACTCAACCTACTGTTTCCAATTTCACTGTCAGCTCAGTTAGGTGTGTTTCAAAGATTACTTCATTCACACACACACGACTAAAAATAATTCATAAAACTCACTTGAGCACAGAATTTCCACTGCCAGAAAAACACAAACTCACTCACACACACACACACACACACACACACACACACACACACACACACACACACACACACACACACACACACACACACACACACACACTTCAAGACCTGGTCATTAAAATGAACAACACAAGGTAGAAAATGTACTAAAATGGGTTCTTATGCAATAGAAACCACTTGGAACAAGCAGCACTGAAGTGAAAACAGCAGGACAGCATGCTGTGGATTAGATCACACCGCAACCATTTTAACAAGCACAAATCCAAATCTGCTTTAAGCTTGAAATGAGGGAACTCCCTCCCACTGCCATATTCACTGTTATGACTGTTATCACAAGATACGCCAATATTCTTGGCCAATATGCCGAAGGTTTAAAGTTGGTCAATAATACAAATGGCTGATACATCAGCGCATCCCTAAATAATATTTTTTAGAATGTCATGTAGCCTAAATGCTTAGTCAGACAGAAACCGTACCTTTTTGTGAAGTCGGATTAACTGACTTAGATAATGCAATTGTAATTCGGCTTAGTCCAGCATTGATACATGTTAATCAGGCCACAATTGGCCTTAGCGCCGTGCACGTACTCCTAAAGACAGAGGCGCACTCGTATTTAACACTTCTTGAGCTGATGTCCTTCCTCCAAATATTAAATTTCATATTATGTCATGTATACTTAGACAGGCAGATGAAGACAGATAGGTCTACTATGCAAAAACCTGCAGTAGCTCGATTATAACCGTGCATTTACATGTACGGAATGTGAATAACTGTCCATTTTCATTGTGTGGAAAAAAGCAGCTTGGTCATTCTTAACTAGGGCTGAAACAATTAGTCAACGTAATCTACAATGTCAACAATAAAAACAATTGTCTACAAAAATTGCTGTTGTCAAATATTTGTTTGATGTCATTTAACGTAACATGAGATCACATTAAACTCTTATGATGACGCGAGAGAGGAAGAAAACATGTCCAGATGCACTCTAAACTTTCCAAACAGTTTCAGGTGATGTAGATCACAAAATATAACAGAATTATAATGGAAAAATGCAAAATAAGGAAATACAGAAGCACTGTCATTGTGAAATAAAGCAGAGCGGGATCTAGCATTCCACTTAAGCAAAACCTGCATGTCAGAGAATCTAAAAAACAAACAACCTGGCATTATATATCTTTAAAGCATTCTTTATTAAAGTTCAAATAATAACAAAATGCATCATAAACAAACTACAAAAATGGCATTTCTCTGTGCAGTCAGTGCCACGTCTATGAGTCGCGTGAAGGGGGAAGAGATTGAAATTGCACCTCACTGAGGCACACTCTGGCGCGGGGACGCCCGTCCCTCGTGAACGTTTGCTGTAGATAGATTAATAACGTGATGGATTGCAACGTATTGAATCACAATATACTGTAGCCTATGTGTCCCGTGCGTATCTTATTGTGAAGTAAATCAGCGATACGCAGCTCTATTAGGAAGATAGTTTTTGTGAGTTAAAGATGGATCAAAGGGAAAATAAAGGTGAGAGAGTCTTAGCCCATTATACACTACAACAAAGTTTTTGATCAGTATTTGATCAAGTTATTGATCAGTCTTTTTGGCTTGTTTTCCAAAAAATGATATCAAATACTCCTTTAAAACAATGTGCATTTACATTAGTAGCTATACTGCAGAAGAACAAATTGTTATTGGAGAATGTTGAATACAATATTTAAAATGTTTAAATAAATAAAAACAGCCTACTTAAAACAAGATACATTTACCTGAGAAGCAACATATAAGATATTTAGACTTGCTTTAAGAGAATATGTGGAAAACAAGACAAAAACTCTTGATTACAATAGGTTTTTTTGCAGTGAAGGTTTACTGAATTAAACTTAATAAAAAAAAATTCCCCTTGAAATTCAGTGAATGTCATTTAGAGGTATTTTTAAAAGATAATTTATTTTCCCTCTTTATTGTTAGTAAGCACATTTAATACAACCTTTTATCTCTGGGCACAAGCTGAATAACCAGTTAAGAACTAATGATTAATCGAAGCAATAAATCACCAAATAGTCGAATAATCATTCTAATAATCGTTAGATTAGTCGATTATCAAAATAAACGTTAGATGCAGCCTTATACTGAACAACATTTGCTTTTGTGTTTCGCAGAAGAGAATTGTGCAGTTAGATCAACAAGATGGTGAGTAAATGATGACAAAATGTTCATTTTTGGGTGAACTATTCCTTTAAGACACTTTCACAAAGAGTGTGACAATCAATGAATGAATAATTAATGTAGTATTATTGATATTGACCTGGCTGCAGAATTTGCGCTTTTAGCAAAAATGATCAAACCGGCAGTTAGTGTAACTGATTCAGTCACATGATGATTTACAGTTAATGTTTTCCGATATTCTGGGTAGATGATAACTTCAGAATTACAAGACAATCCCCCATTATCACGGTGCTCTTGAGCAAGATACTTGCCCTTTTAAAGTAACAACTATGAATATTGTATTGCTAGAGACAACATGGCCATTAAACTGATAATAAATAGATTTCTACATTTCCTGAAGAAAAGTCACCAGTTTGTACAGCACAAAAGTTATGAACACACCAGTTCTGTACTGGATCTGAAGGGACATCTTTGTGTAACAGCCAGGGCCCCATGAAAAGACGGAAAGCATTATTAAAAAGTCCTTTATTTGGTGGTTGTTTTTTGTTCTTTCATCTAAACCTCTGTGGTACAGAGAAAAGCTTGTGGCACAAACAGAACCAGTCAGAACCAGAAGAGAGGAGCTCTGCATATCTCAGCAGGTTTCTTGGGCTTGGCTGATCTTGGCTGACCTCAACCTCCCTAAATACTTCCTCTACTTTCAAGATCCAATCACATTCTCTTCTCTTCCCTGTGGACCAACACAGATGAGTCTTTCCGCTGGGGCGCTGTCACAGCCAGCCGAACACTAAAGGATCACAGCAAGACAACAGAGGAAGTCATAGAGACTGGAGTCAAATAGATGCAGTAATGAATCACAAGATTTCAAGGGAATAAATCAACATGACGTTAACAAAACCGACAACAAGTGAAGATTTTATGGATTAGGTTTTGACTTGTACCAAAAATCTTGGCTTCGGAATATTTAGTGATGGACTGTTATGTTAGCAAGGCTGATTAATTAGCCATTTTGACATTATCAGAATTATAAGAATTAGAACCCTTGTGTATCAACTAGGGCTGGGGGATATGACGATATCATGGTGAAGATATAAAGTGTCAATGAAGAGATTTTGCTAGATCTTGTATATGGCTATATGTAAATATACATATGCGTGGCGTGTGCATATCTATCAGTGGGCAGGGCTTCAAGAGAATTGAAGAGACATTTACAGGGTTTTTCCACCACTGAAAATGAATGAAATTCAGCAAATTCAATGACATTCTTATGGCATTATGTGCTTCATAAGCACTAAATATGCTTCTCATCTGACACGAGCATCACAAGTAGTGGTCGACCGATATATCGCATAGGCCGAAACATTTTCCTGTTTGGCCGATTTGTTTATGGTCGCATGGGTGCAGAGAATCGCCTGCTTGCATTTGAAGTGTCTGACACATGTAAATGAGCAATCACAGTCCTTTTTTTGTTACGTGCCATGGTGCAACTACAATAACAGAACGGTGTGCAACACACTCATTTAAGCAATCCACATATCAAAGCTGTGACAGACATGTATGAGCTCATAATGTTAAAGTGCTTGTTTGTTTCATTCTCCTTCTCCACAACAGTTCCCTGTAACTTTTAACTGCAAATATCAATAAAACTAATATCATATACCATCTGCAAATATACAGATGTCTCATTTAAACAGGTAATTCACAAACCTCCGTCTAGCACTCATCAAATAAGATCTTCCATTGAAGCACATATTCTAATCAGCCAGAATAAAAACTTCAGGATCATCGGATTCACAAATCATGAAGCAGTCCGCGATCCAGGCAGTTTAAACTGTCAGGAGATTGATGGATCTGCAAGAGCGTGGTATGCGCTATAAGTAAATGTCATTCACTGTGTCAGTCAATTCACTGTGTCAGCCTATCGGTCACCCCGCTCTCTGGATATTAAAAAAACCCATATTGACTGACTGGATTATCCATAGGGCATTACAATATATGGTTATTTAATATTTTAAACCATTTTTATTTATATTTTCAGAGAAAAATCACTATATCGTAATTGTATTGTTATCCCAGGGCTCCAGACTGCGTAGCTCATTGGTAAGACGCTGGCTATCATGCCTGGAGTTCGCTAGTTGAAATCCCTGGGCGTGATGAGTGACTCTAGCCAGGTCTCCTAAGCAACCAAATTGGCCCGGTTGCTAGGGAGGGCAGAGTCACATGGGGTAATCTCTTTGTGGACACAATAATATGGTGAGTTCTCGGTGGGGTGCGTGGTGAGTTGAGCATCAATGCTATGAAGCCTCCACATGCGCCATGGCTCCGTGGCAACACGCTCAACAAGCTACGTGATAAGATGCGCGGGTTGATGATCTCAGATGCGGAGGCAGCTGGGATTTGTCCTCCGCCACCCGGATTGAGGCGAATCACTACGTGTCCACGAGGATTTAAAAGCACATTGGGAATTGCATTCCAAATTGGGAGAAAAAAAAAATAATAATAATAATAATAATAATAATAATTGGACATCATGGCTTGCGTGGTGTTTGTTGTTGCGTGCAGCCAGCAAGCTCATATCATCAACATAAAGGGTGAAAAGGGGCACGAGACACACTGGAGTACACAAGATTTATTCAATAACTCACAAGATGATATCTGATGAAACTGCATATGAAAACACAAATCGCCAGTGGCGACTAGATTATAAATTATTGTCACAATCATTTGTTTTTGGTCGCATTTTCGTCCATTTAGTCGCAATCTGGAGCCCTGTATCATGACATTAAATTACTCATATCGTGATATAAGAGTTTGGTCATCTGCAGTTGTCACCTAAACAATTCAGACCAACAAATGATACTTTTATCACATGAAAAAATAGCTAGAATATAACATGGTTAATATATATTTGCTTGTAAGTTAATTAGGTAGACCATTGAATATGTATGAGAGCAAAGTGAAGCAATTTAATTAATTGAAAAGATTATTAATCTTTCATAAATACCGAACAAATGACTCTTCTTTTCTGGATGATTGTTGGTATGACAATGTGTTTTTGAACACATTATGAGTCTTGTAATTAGAGGTATTTTATATATTATATATAGAAATGAATTAATAAAATATCTTCATAATTACAGTGTCTGTGTAAACACACCTTTTACAAGAATCTGTTGTCAAAATATGAAATCATACAGTTTAGTAGGTTGCTGAGAGCAGTTAATCCAACAAGAATTGCATTTCTTATTTTCAAATAATTCTTCCTCAAAAGTACTAAAAGAATCATTAATAGAACCGTTAAAGTACTGAAATTGTTAAGAGGAATTGGAACCGGAATTGTTAAATTATTTACGAATCCACATTACAGAAATGTGCAAAATATAGATATTGTCCCATTTTAATTCCGTGGTATCATAATATTTTTGTGCCAGTATACCACACAGTCTTGTTAAGTATTGCACTCACCATCAGTCAAGCAACCTTACCACTGAGGGATATTGCAGTATACCTCGGCTCAGTGACAAACCCTTTGTTTGTAATGCCTGCCCACACTGACAGTATTACCACAGAAACATAAAGTATAAAGAGAGAGATACGCAGCATTTGACATTCTCTCTCTTTCATCCCTGAGGAATCCCAGCACTTCCTGTTTTCTCCTGTGTTCTCAAATGTGACACTGAACAAATTTCAGTCCAGTCACACAAACTCTGAAGCAGGAAACTTCTCTAATAAAAACTTGTGGTACTTTTATAGAATAAAAGGCAAAAAGAAGCACATTCATGCAGAAGAGAGCTGCTGTTAACGGTCCAGTATGGACAGTGCATAGATGTGGTAATGGGAGTGTCTAAACGGCAGTTGTGTGTCTACTGTAGACAGAGATACTTAAATTAATGATGAGACATTTCCTTGTTAGTATCTGATGACCTTAAGAACCTTAAACTGTGCTAATGAGACGTGACTAACAACAAGATAAAGACATTCTGCTCTCTAGATACGGCTCAGGCCACCATGTAAATCTGTGACATGTTTTCATCTGTTTTATCGTCCGCTGATTAAAAACATTATACTTAAAGTAAAAGCATGTGTCTCCTTAAAAGCAGCACAATTTGAGCCTTCATTCATGTCTATATCACAAATTATGTGATACTTAGGGTTAGTTTTAAAAAAAAAGATTTTGTTCAAATCCTTAACCTTATGTATGAACAATAATAATAATAGTGTTGCATGCCTAAAGAAACATCACTAAACAGCGTTGCTGCAATGCTAATACACGTCCACGACAAAGCTGGACTGTATTCATGCATTATAGTGTAAATACTGTAGATGCACATGTGTGTGTTAAGATGAATGTGAGAAATATGATCTTAAAACCATCTGAGATGATGGACTTAACAGACAAGAAACGAATGCCTAGGAAAGAAACTCTAGACACACACAAGTATAATCATTTACTCAGGAGTTTGATTTTCTTCTTTAGAAACAAATACAACAACAGAAAATGACAGTACCACAGTGAAAATGCACACAGCAGTAGAAAAATGCACTAACATCCTTCAGATGTATAGGGTGTAGTATTGAAAGTGGCAGTAGGGAAATCTCATGTCAAAAGAGAGACAAAAGAGTGTTTGTTGCATCAAAGTTAAACTTCTACGAGTGCATAAAATACTAAATATACTTATATTCAAGATCTATTCTCTAAAAGCAATTATAAATATCTTACATGCTGCTTCTCAGATGAATGCATCTTTTTTAAAATATTTTTATATTATATTCAACATTCTCAGATAACAATTTTTTCTTCTGCAGTATAGCTGCTAATGTAAATGCACATTGTTTAAAGGAGTTTTAGATATGTTTATGGGGAAACAAGCCAAAACAAAAACAAATTTTGTTGCAGTGTATAATGGGGCACAGATTATCCTCTCAAACCTTTGTTCACTTCAATCCATCTTTAACTCACACAAAATCAAACTCTCTCTTATTAATAAAGCTGTGCATTGCCAATTTTCTTCACGATAAGAAATGCACAGTGACACATACAGGTGAAACTCGAAAAATTAGAATATCGTGCAAAAGTTCATTAATTTCAGTAATTCAACTTAAAAGGTGAAACTAATATATTATATAGACTCATTACAAGCAAAGTAAGATATTTCAAGCCTTTATTTGATATAATTTTGATGATTACGGCTTACAGCTTATGAAAACCCCAAATTCAGAATCTCAGAAAATTTGAATATTACATGAAATCAATAAAAAAGGATTTTAAATACAGAAATGTCAGCCCTCTGAAAAGTATAATCATGCATATGTACTCAGTACTTGGTTTGGGCCCCTTTTGCATTAATTACTGCCTCAATGCGGCGTGGCATGGATGCTATCAGCCTGTGGCACTGCTGAGGTGTTATGGAAGACCAAGATGCTTCAATAGCGGCCTTCAGCTCTTCTGCATTGTTTGGTCTCATGTCTCTCATCTTTCTCTTAGCAATGCCCCATAGATTCTCTATGGGGTTCAGGTCAGGCGAGTTTGCTGGCCAATCAAGCACAGTAATACCATGGTCATTGAACCAGGTTTTGGTACTTTTGGCAGTGTGGGCAGGTGCCAAGTCCTGCTGGAAAATGAAGTCAGCATCTCCATAAAGCTTGTCTGCTGAAGGAAGCATGAAGTGCTGTAAAATGTCCCGTAGACGGCTGCGTTGACTCTGGACTTAATAAAGCACAGTGGACCAACACCAGCCGATGACATGGATCCCCAAACCAACACAGACTGTGGAAACTTCACACTGGACTTCAAGCATCTTGGATTGTGTGCCTCTCCATTCTTCCTCCAGACTCTGGGACCTTGGTTTCCAAATGAGATGCAAAATTTGCTCTCATCAGAAAAGAGGACTTTGGACCACTGAGCAACAGACCAGTTCTTTTTTTCTTTAGCCCAGGTAAGACGTTTGACATTTGAAGCCCATGTCCAGGACCCGTCTGTGTGTGGTGGCTCTTGATGCAGTAACTCCAGCCTCAGTCCACTCCTTGTGAAGCTCCCCACACATTTGAATGGCCTTTTCCTGACAATCCTCTCCAGGCTACGGTCATCCCTGCTGCTTGTGCACCTTTTTCTTCCACACTTTTCCCTTCCACTTAACTTTCTATTAATGTGCTTTGATACAGCACTTTGAGAACATCCAACTTCTTTTGCAATTACCTTTTGAGGCTTTCCCTCCTTGTGGAGGGTGTCAATGATGGTTTTCTGCACAACTGTCAGGTCAGCAGTCTTCCCCATGATTGTGAATTCAACTGAACCAGACTGAGAGATCATTTAAAGGCTCAGGAACCCTTTGCAGGTGTTTAGCTGATTAGAGTGGGACACTTTGAGCCTACAATACTGAACCTTTTCACAATATTCTAATTTTCTGAGATTCTGAATTTGGGGTTTTCATAAGCTGTAAGCCATAATCATCAAAATTATATCAAATAAAGGCTTGAAATATCTTACTTTGCTTGTAATGAGTCTATATAATATATTAGTTTCACCTTTTAAGTTGAATTACTGAAATTAATGAACTTTTGCACGATATTCTAATTTTTCGAGTTTCACCTGTATACTGTATTATGATTCAATTAGTCGTGAGGCATCACATTATAATCTATATTATAAGAGCATCCACGTGACAGAATGTGCATCAGCCGGATGCAGTTTCAGTCGCTCCCCCTTAGATCGGGACATTCATGCAACTCATAGAAGGAGGTGCTAACCGCATAGAGAAATTACAGTTTCGGAGTTTGTAGTTATTTACATGATCTGCTTCTGTATTATTTTAACTTTAATAAAGCCATTACACATTAAATATAATGCATTAAAGATGTAACACCATAGTGTTTCCTTTAAAAATGCTCGACATGCAAGTTTTGCTTCAGCGGAGCGGCACAAAAAGCTCGACAATAAGAGTGCTTCTGTATTTACTTATTTGGTATTTTTTGTATAGTTCCCATACTTTACGATCACCTGAAGCTGTTTGGAACATTTAGAGAGCATCTGGACTGTGAGCTGTGTAATAATTCCTCTCCTCAATCAGGCATGAGCTGAAGTTCTCCTCTCGTGTGCATCATTAGTTTTATATGATATCAGTATGTTAAATTACATCAAACTACTATTCGTCAATTAACATTTTTGACACAATTTTTTTTTATTATCGACGTGGTCGATAATGTCTACTAATCATTTCAGCCTTATCTAGTTCTAGTACCTATCTTTTTAACAGAAGTTCTATCTTGTGAAATTTTAGCAGTGCAAAGCATGCCAATTGCAACTCTGCAATCACGGTCACCCAATTCAAAGTTATTTAACACCTTTTCTTTCACACAGCATGAGTTGTAGGCTTATTGATCAATGTTTTAATCTGCCCAATTTTGATTGACTGGAAATAATCTGCACTGATGATCTGCTGTTTTTAAACAAATGGCTGAAATCGGATAGCACAGATTATTGCTTTTATCAGCCAATACCAATGCTTGGCCGATGCATCTTTGCCACCCTAGCAAATATACATTTTCGCCCCTTAATGTATAAGCTACTTATTTTTTCACTGTATTATGGAAACGTAACAGTTGATTTTTTTATTTTGTTGTTTGAATGAAAGTGAATGCTACAGTTTACCCTGCTGTAGTTTATTTTAGTGTTCCAAACCAAATGGTCCCACAGGACCATTCATTTTTAAAGATCACTTGACTGAGCGTGAGCATGTACATCAGGTGTGCAAGAGCAAAATCAGAGCTTCAGTCTATAGAATCAATGTGTGTGTATTTACTGGGCAGGACATTCACATTCCCAGTCTGTAGGTACACACAGAGATATAAGCACTATGCAGTGTATGTGTAGTTATGTAAGAGCAGACAGTATTAATGAATCATATCTGCAGAGACAGCAAATTTATATCACTACAGGAGCTGAGACAGCACTCACACAGTCTCCTTCCAGGAACTTCTACTACAGTCTATCACTGCTTGGCCTTGATTCATTCTAATAAACTCTCCAAACATCTTCCAAGATTCTGGATCATAACTGAGGAGAGATGAGATCTGTTACACCGTGACTCAAGCTTTCTTGAGACTTTAAAACGGTTCCTACGCTCTGAGTAAAGCACTATTTCTTAAACTGAAATTTAATGCATAAACGTGGCCCATCACATTTTTGTACCTTTCCTCTCTCCGGTGAAGGGGACAACATCATCTCTGTCTTTATACTCCATGGCCTCCTTCTCCAGATACTGCATGAGTTTATCACGGTTAAACGGACCGGTGGCTGCCTTTGTGGTCTGTTCCTTCTGTCTGAGTCCAGCTGGCAGCAAAGCATTCTGTGTAATGGATTTAGAACAGATGTAGTATCAATTACACTATCAGTCAAAAACATGATCACTAACACAATTTTGAGTGGCATGGCAAAGGCTGTGAATACTTATTTATATAAAAATGTAGAATTTTGAGGAACATAATTAATTGAATCCATTTTGGAATAAGGCTGCAACACAACAAAATGAATGAGAAAAAAAAAGTATTAGAATCCACCAAATAGATTAGCATATTTACATTTGTTTACTGATAAACAAACAGATACAGAGTTGTTTATGAGAATTCTTACACACAGCCGAAACTCTTAACAGCAGATTTACACAGGCTGATAAAGTCCATTGAAATGGTCATAATTTAGCAATATATGATCATAGTTCAACCTGTCTCTGGCCCTATGTCTGAAACGCTCGGTTTTGGCATAAGCGCCTCCTTAAAACTTCAGTGTAAACGCCCACTGTTCTGATTGACTTACAGTGCAGCCCCTCAAATACAGCCATATTTATAAACTCAATCTGAAGAGAATGAACAAGCTCCACAATATTATAAAACTAAATTTCAGGGGTTACACAACGCACATCCAACACACTGCATCTGAATATATTAAACTGTTCATTTCAAGTACAACTGTTAAAACTCACACAACGTCTACACTGGATGGGTTGTGCCAAAAGCAATAGAACCCATTATAATCAATGATGCTGTCTACAATGGAAGCGTCCGATGCGATGCACCGACAGTAAGCAGATGTCCTGTTCCATTTTGCGCTGCACGCGCTGGCGCTACTACTGCCAACAACACAAATAAATGCTTTAGAAAGTTTGTGTCGACGCATCCGGTGAAGACAGCCTCAAGCCGTAGAGTTTTGCCCAGTGTAAACAGGATGTCAGCACCATAAACTATCAAACAGTCATGACATTTGAAATATTCATGAATGGAACGGTTTACTTACGGTTTTATATCAGGTCCAAGTGTTTTTTAACTGCCCTATCCTTCAATAACAGTTCCTTTGCAAAGCTTGAATCATTTTATGACTGTTCACAAGCAATCCATGCTGAAATACGCAGAAGATACATCCACATGGTGCACATACTTAGTCCAAAGCGGTGAAAACTAGACGCACACAACCAGTTTTGTACCCATTTGTAACCATCATTGTGTACTCAATTTTCTGAAGTGTATATGTGACTAATGGGACTATTCTGCAAATGCCTGAAGTATTGTATTGCTCTACAAAAGGTATATACTTTTCTATCAGGCATTAAAAAACTGAATAAAGGCTGAGCTTATTATAAATTATATTTATTTTACCATCTCTACTTCACTGTTAATTTATTATTCAATTTAACACTCTATATCAGGGGTCTGTTTTCATAAAATAAAAAAAAATATAGTACTTTTAAATGTTTGGTCGCAAAGCAGGCAAGATTATTTATTTTATTCTCAAAACATTACCCGTTTACACGCAAAAAGGGTCATGATGTGGGTTTCGTCAATGGTTTGACTTTCCATTCAGCACATAACTAAATAAAACCGGCTGCATGACTATGATAAATGATTACTGCAAGAGTTAGATTAACATACAGGAGCAAGGGACTTTAACATTTCTAAATTTCACAAATTAAAATACATATTTATCTCTCACTTGCTTTTGCTTGCGTGTCAATGATTACCCCTCCATGTGTCAATGATGCAGAGATATTTAGTTTCATCACTGAGAAGGTTTACCTGCAAACTTAGTAGCACCAAACATCACAAGCAGCCTAAAGAATTGACACAGAGTGGCCGTATAACACTTCTCCTTGAGCAGAATATTGCACTAGAGATCGACAAGTTTGTTCAAGGGGAAAGCGAGAGCTGGAAATAGCACACTCGCATGCATGCATCAGGCTAATCAGCCGAGGAGAGGGATAAAGACGAGCCGGGTGCGGCAGTTCGAGAGAGAGCCACACGCAGCTGACGTGTGTATGTTTACGTTTGTTTCTTTTGTTTAAGTTTTTATTAAAATATTACTCCTTTCCCATTTTAACCCCTCCCCCCCGGGATGCGCTGTCGTGGAGTCCTTGCCACTGCCGTCCGCTGGGGAACGGAGGAGTTGCTGCCGGCCGTGGAGGAACAGCCGCAGTCCGCGAGGGGAGGAGGGGCTTGCTGCCGGCCGCCTGGAGCAGTGGAGCAGCTGCCAGGTGTTGGAAGACTCGCTGCTGTCCTCCCTGGGATTAACAGCTGTCCTCCGTCAGGAGGAGGAAGGATAGTCGAGGACCAGGCGACGGCATGTCTGGGAACCGGCAAGCAATTTTTCTCTTTCTCCTCTCACTGTCGCTCTGCCTCGCTCTTTCCCTCTCCTCTTGTCTCCCCGGAAAGGAGGGGCGGATGTACGCCATGCCGGGGGTTCCCCAGCCTGAGGCAAAGGAGGAGGAGGGTGGCATCGGGCCGTGAGTGCGCACGCCCGGGTCCCAATCAGGCTAATCAGCCGAGGAGAGGGATAAAGAAAAGCCAGATGTGGCAGTTTGAGAGAGAGAGCCACATGCAGCTGCCGTGTGTGTGTGTTTATGTTTGTGTCTAAGTTTTTATAAAAATATTACTTTGATGGCTTGTCCAGTTCCCACCTCCTCCTTTCCCATTTTAACACCCCCCCCATTACAGTACCATTATATAAATTAGAGGTCGACTGATACTGGATTGTGCTGATTTGATAATGTGTTGAAAGAAATCCAGTTAGTCTGGTAATAGTATTTTTTTATTGGTATTAAATGTTCTTAATCTTTCTTTCCTGTGAGGAGGGCCAGATTTAATTTAATTAAATTCCAGATGCACTTTATGCATGGATCTTTGAATAACTTCTAACTTTAAAGTGTTAGTTCACCCAAAAATGAAAATTATCCCATAATTTACTCACCCTCAAGCCATCCTAGTTGTATATGACTTTCTTCTTTCAGCCAAACACAATCAGAGCAATATTAAAAAATATCCTTCCAAACTTTATAATGGGAGTGAATGGTACTTTAGATTTTGAAGCCCAAAAAAAGCGCATTCATCCATCAAAAAAGTAATCCGTACGGCTCCAGGGGGTTAATAAAGGCATTCTGAAGTGAAGCTATGCGTTTTTGTGAGAAAAACATACATTTTTATAACTTTATAAACCATAATCACTGGCTTCCGGTAACGGCCGTCTGCACATTCACGAGAGTCGAGTTCCGGCGTATGATGTAGGTGTAGTGTAAGCTCCGGCGAGAAGTGACAAACTTCTCAATACCGAGAAAATGTGGTAACGGTGCATCCCTACTCATGAAACATCACCTTTGAAAATATATATATACACAAATAAATAAATAAAAAAGGTATCATCTAGAGTTTTGCAGATAAATATGAATGGATGTTAACATGGAGAAATTGCTGTTTTAAGGTTAATTTATTTGTTGCTTTAACTGATTGCTTCTTTCAGTGACTTACAATTATGACAATCCCTCACCTCTGGGTCGATCTCCTCAAGAGCACACTGCAGCTGCTTGAGCTCCTCCTCTGAGAGATTGTCCAGAATCTCATCCTCATCAATGTCCTTGTACTTCTCCAGATCTTTCTTAAATGGAAGAGCCATGATTCACACCACCCGTCGCAGAGAAGCCACCGTCCAGTTTGAGTGAGCCACTGCACAGAAACACACAGGATTATTCAATAAAACACAATATCGTAACTCTCTCTCAGTGGAGGTGTTTGAAGGGGTGAGATCACACGGGACACACACAACTGAAGTCTCATTCATGCACTCACATCCCACTCAATCTGTTCCATGTGTTCTTAAAAATAAAAAAAATGCTTCAACAATGAACAAATATAAAACCATTTTTTAAACACAAACAATTGTAATGACAAAGTAGTAGATCTGATTATAATTGTGTACATTCATCTATAACTAAAGTAAGAGTGTATAAGGAGAGATTAAAAATGTTGCGTAATTTGCAATAAACGTGACAAGGTAACTTGTGAGTGGGGAATGAGTTAGCAATACAATGCAAATTAATGCATGCATAGAGCCAAAAACATGCTCTATACAAGTGTGCAAACACAGATTTAGAAACACAAATACTTGGCCAATGCATTGCAATAAAAGAATCAATATCCTTCCAATCAATATCCTTCATGACACTATTTTTAGCAGTATGAAACTGTATGAAAGATTGTATCCTGTAATATTTAGTACACACACTTAGTCTTACATTACATAAGCTGATTTTTCCACTAATCAATGAAAGAGATACAAAACGGTGTAGGATAATATCTGACAGATGTCCTCCATGTACTGTTCCCTCTCATGACCTTTAACTTTGTGGTGGAATTTAATTTTGCTCAATCTCATTCCCATCTGGAAACAACCTGACCTTTGACCTTCACTCCCTTGCAGAACTCCAGCATCTCCAAATTCCACATCTAGCTTATCAACACATATACTTATCATAATCACTGCAGGACCCTTGAGAGGAACACTTCAGAGTGCTCACTGAAGCTAGTGTACAGCACATTGCTTCAGATGAATAAAAACTGGGTAAAATTTAAATTTTAAAGTAAACATGCAATCAAAATATTAACAAACCTTTTTATCGTAGTACACATTACTGGTCTTATTGTTCACAATTCATTAGAGATGCTATAAAATATTGATTATTGTCAATACATTATTTTATCAATATACTTTTGAGGCATCGACATGTTAAAACTAGCTGACATTTAAAATAGAAAATTCATTTATGTAATTTTCAATTCACTCAGTTCCATTTTCTTTAACAGTCTGGTGTAATAGCGTTGGGAGACCACAAGAGGCTGATAAAACATTTAAAGAAGCAGGTCACGGACATGATCTCACACACACACACACACACACACACACACACACGACAAGCTGATGTGGTGCAGCACATGGCAGTCCAAAGTTACGAAGGTTTTGCACTTCTTCAAGAATGACGTTGAAGAGTTTGCAGTAGTGCTGCACGATTAAGATTCAGAGCTGTTTGCCCATTTTCAACACCGCTAATAAACAGATGACCAGTCAGTCTCAGTTCAGGGAGTGGCACGTGTGGTCATGTCATGTTAGTTTCCGGTGAGCAGCGTAGAAATCTGGTGAAGATGGACGCCGAGCAGACAGACACTGAACTGGTGGTCAGGAAAAATAACACAGAAACACTTGCCGATATATCCTTATTTCATCCATAATTAAAGTTCATATAATACGGGATCATGAAATTGTAAATAAGCACAAACTCCAAAACGGTCATTCTCTGTGCGGTCAGAGCCGCTTCAACCAGTCGTGGAAGAGACACAATCTGAGCGGGAGTCGAGACCGGGAGAGATATAAAGTTCCGCCGGGTGATGCGCACTAAAAACAGGAAGACGCTCGTCACTCACCCCACTGTCTGAAGCTCGCAACGTGTAGCATCACTGATGAGATAATCATGATAAGATCAATCTTATGTGACAAATAACACTAAAATGACAACAACAATAAAATGTGTGTGTGTGTGTGTGTGTGTGTGTGTGTATATATTATATATATATATATATATATATATATATATATATATATATATATATATATATATATAGATAGGTTTTGGATGGACTTCATTGACAAATGCTTATCAATAATACTCTTATGGCAAAAATGTTTACAGTGTTCAGTGACTAACACGTCAATATGACTAAATGTTACTAAAATGTCAACAGTTTTCATTGACGAAAACTACATTAAATAGCCCAGTAAACAAAACAAAGCACAAGTACAGATGTGTTTGCAAGTGTCACACAGTCTTCACAGAGACATGACGCACCGTTAGCAAAATGGGATTTCAGAAAATGATCCACACACACTGGACAAAGGTACCAGTGATAAGTAGAACTTTTTAGAAAGAGGATTTGGAAATACCAGTTGGCCGTTTAAAAAAAAAAAAAGAAAAGTAAAAAACACACAACAGCAACAACAATTTTAGTGGTTTGAGTGAACCGCACTTTTATATCCAGTTTCCTTTTCAAAAGAGTTTATAGAAAGTACATGTTACATCCTGAAAAAATGTCCTGTTTGTTTGGACAATCTTATTTTCGTGAAAATTTGTATGTTCTTATTTATTGTTCTATTTTATTTAGGTGTAATATTGAGAAAATAAGTTTGCAGTACTGCAAAGATGTTGTTATTATTTGATTTAGTAAAAATATAATTTTAATTTAAAACACTGTGCATTTATTAGTTGTTGTTGTTGCTAGTTTTATGTTTGAGTTCAAAAATACACATTTCAGCATTATCAGTAATCTATTTGTGCATTTTCCTTGATAAGCAAGTTGACTCATGTTACCATTTGTTTATTATATCGCAAATCACATTAACCTCAATAATCGCAATATGACATTGTAAAACAGTTAAACGATGGGCAAGGAGGAGGCGAGAACCGGCTTGACAATATAAATCATACTTTAATGGAAAACTTAAAAGACAACACAAACACACATGACGGACATGTCCGCTAACGATCTCTCTCTCCCGCACGGCCCTCCGCAGTCAGCCTTTAAACCTCACGGAGGCATAATTAGCCTAATACGGGACCGGGTGTGTAGGATCACGACCCGGCCCCGCCCTCCGCCCTGCCACAGACATTTTCCCCAAATCGTGCAGCCCTAGTTTGAAGGTTAGTGTATGAAACTGGTTTAACTGCGCAAACTAAACAATTATAAATGGTGACATTTATTATACAATTTCTCTGTATGTAACCTTGAATATGTCTTTCACACTAAGCTGTCAAACCACAAAACTATACTTGCAACTAAAAGTAAATTGTGTAGGCTATATAAAAGACAAATATCTACAATATATCATCCTGCGATTGAGAGTGTAAATCATCTTTATCCTTTGATAATGACTAGTGTTGAATTTAATGGAAAACTATGCGAGTTGTGCTCCATGGCACTGCAGGATTTCTACACTTGAGAGTTGGCGGTGCGTGCTTACCTTCATAGAAAATCATTGTTTTGAATTTTAGAATGCGAAACAACGTCCACCAGACATGTCCGGACCTGTGCCCCCTTTAATTTAACCTGCTGCTCACACTATACCAAAGTTGTGTTGAGAAATATGTTAATATATCTGAAAAGAATCCAGACAATCATCAATAAAATCTTCCGATTATCTTTGTGTGAAAAAGGCATCGATCCCAAGCCTGCAATTCATCCATGACTTCAAGGCAAGTGGCCATATTGGTAAGACCTCAAAGCAGCCATTTCCATCAGGCACATACAGCTCCTATCTACTTGAATGGGGGGAAAAAACAAATCTCCAAAACTCTTTGCCAAGATTAGGGTTTAGAACCAAGAAATGGTTACAGTTCTTATTCGGAACCAGTTCCACCAGAACTGAATGATCGGTTAATGGTCCTCGAACATACATTCTTCTGTCAATTTGGACTCAACACTGTACTAAAATACTTTGACTTTCCTTCCTGAACCGTTACTATCAGTAGCATAAAACATACAGTGTGGCTCTTATGAGCTGGTTCTTTTAAAAGCTACACATCAAAATATAATATCTCCCAAATGAATGACTCTCACCAGCCGTATCTTTGTAGTGAATTACTTACTGAACTGGAAGCCATTCATTTCATCATATCTGACTCGAAATGAACCAAGAACTGTTACTGTGTATGCAACTTTGCTGTGCTGGATGGTGACAGCCTAAAATTACTTTAATAATTGATGTCATATTCATCATCTCAAATAACTTGCAATCTTTGGCTCATAACTCAAAGGAAATGCCTAGGTTCCAACACAAACTAGCTATTAAAAATAGCACATACAAGATTCTAATTAGATGTTGCCAAAATACGTAATGACAGTGCCTGGGAAAAACCACTGCACAAGATTAAAGTTTATTCAAAGTGCATGCAATTATGCCATTTATTTGTATGTTTACATTACAGCCCATTTACTTGAGCTGTTTTGAATGAGTATGGAAAAACTTTTAAGTGTAGAAAAGCTGTATGTGACCAAGAATTAAAGGACGTATTACTATTGTACAGACTCCTCTTTTTCCTGCGCTGGAGCAAAACCCGATATAAAATTCAAGCTAAGCATTGATCCATTTAAACTGCATGTGTGTTTTTATATGAAAGAGTTCTGAATATTGAGCCAAACCCAACAGCAAATCACAGCAAGATTTTTATATTCAACTCAATTTAACTTATGAGTGTTTATTGGCTAAGCAAACCAGACTTTCACTAAGACTAAGAAAAGCCTGTGGTTAATCCAGCTGAAGTTTAAATCGCTTTTGGGCCGTTCAGAAGGATTGGTGTCGGCTTAACGCTCAAATCTAAGCTGAGATGTGTACAGTAAGACTCTCAATGGACATATTCCCATTAATTTCCCATTTTAACAAGGCAAAGCTGCATTTAGAAACTCTTACACCAAGTATAAAACTTTGGCATGTAACTGCTCCTATTAGCGATGTCTGATTAGCTTTTTTAGCCACCGATCCTGATCCGATATTTAAATTTTAAATATAGATACAGAGTCATGATCTGATACTTGTATTTGCCTCGATAATAAAGCTGCAGACAGTTTTTTGTTTGTTTACAAAAATAACTAAGTAAACAATAGTAACTAAAAGATGTCTTCAGCTTAATGCATTTAGCATTTTTATAAAACTCAAATATAAAATCAACTTCAACTTAGAATGGTGTAATAGCTTATTTTAACTTTAATAATGAGGTACAATATTATGGTCGCCAAACTAGATTGTGCTGCCTTAAATCCCAGGGCACCCCCGGGCAGTCAAGGGCCACTGGCCCGGTCGGTAATCCATCCCTGCCCCTAGGGAGTTGGTGCCCTGCGCAGACTGCGTAATATGCACATAGGGAGTGGCGATACTGTCTATCACTCGCGTGGGAGTTATTATAACGATTGCCGGTGGTGGATCAAACAGTCATTTGCGGACCAATGTGTGATTTGGGAGGTATGTGCTGTTCCACAGATGTGTGTCCCTTAGTACACGCACTCAGTATAAATATGCATGTAATAAATTGTTTATTAATAAACTCTGTATTAAATTTTCACTGTGCTCCTAAATTTCTTTTTGTGCTCCTACATTTTTTCATTTAGGAGCGAATGCACTCCTTGGGAAAAAAAGTGTCACTGTTCTACATTACAGAGAAATACTAAACCGTAACAATAATAAGCCTTTAAAATATCATTTTAACAAGCGCATGCACGAAGCGAGCCGCAGCGACACCGGGAAAAGCAGTAATGATTCTGAATGTGTCGGAAAAATCAGCAAGAGGCTGTCTGAACATTTAGTTAATTTATAGAGAGAAATGCACATTCAGGTTGAGTAAAAAGACGATGATCTCAGGATCAATGATGGTCACACAGTGATCACCAATTACTGATGCCTTTGACCATGTCATGACAAAAATTTGTCTCGTTTTCCCATGAATCTATTAAATTATTATTATTATTATTATTATTATTATTATTATCAAATTAATATTACAAATAATTTGCCTGTAGACACAAAGACACGCATTTGAGGAAACACTCTTTATTATGTTATTATGTGCATATGACAGAAAAGCCGTATGGATATATATAAGATGTGCTGATACAGAGACGTGCAGTCTCGTGGAACATGCGCATCTAAGGATCTCACACTTTGTTTCTGCCTTCCGATTTTTATTTTTTATGAGTGCTGGAAATTACCTCAGCTCAGGAGGTGCTTTGAGCTCAGTTCACTTTATTTCCACAGAGCAATTTATTGTGAACACAACTCTGCAGCCTGTAAAATAATACAAACTATATAAAATACAAAAACACGGTTCACCTCGAACCATGAGTTATATTTCAGTGATCATTAAAATCATTATAATTATTATTTTAACATTTATAATTGTTTTTATGTAATCATTTGTGTTAGTATTTTTCTGCCTGCATGTTTAGATGGATTCTTGCCTGACGGTAAATGGAAAGGTTGTTACATAAAATAATAATATATTTATATATTATTTTATCACTTTATTATTTATTTATTTGCTTTTAAGTTTCGTTTGGAGTGCAATTTGAATTTAGAAATGTATTTTATATACGTTTTTTGTTGCTTTATTGTGTAAGCTTAACCCTAACCATGTTTACAGAAAATTATCCCATAGTACCACCTAATGTCCAACCTGTAATACGTTCGTCGTTTTCTCGAGTTTTTTTTCCCCCGACCAAAGTATTGGAAAAGGTATCGTTTAGGAACCGGTATTGAAGATATCGGTACTGGTATCGATATCGAAATTTTTTTAACGATATCCCGGCCCTAAGCATCAGACATTGAAAAAACCCATAACATTCGTCTGTGGATGTGCCTGGTGTTAACTTAAGTCTTAAAGAGTATCACAAAGCAGTAAGCTACACTCTTGCAACCAAACAGAACACAGCAATGGCATAGCAAATGCCCAGAACACCCTGGCAAACGCATAGCATCATGGATGTGACTTTGCATTGGCAAGCACCACTCACAATTTCTTTCGAAAATATAATAATGTTAGATATGTTCTTATATTCTCTGTGGCTGTCTCCAAGTAAACATTTTCTACACTGTTAATCCAGTAGACAGGCAAACTACAGAGGAGGTCTGTCCAACTATGTCCTCTGCTGTCTGTCTTAAGTGCATTACAAGACAAACCCATAATAAGGATGACTCAGGGCAAAAGTTCACACAACCAACCACAACACATAAACAAGGCATCAGTATTCTGTAGAACGTTCCGGAGAAAAGAATGACAAGATGTTATGTAGTGATGATTTAAACAGCTCTAGAAAGAGCTGAGGGATTGATCTTAGACAGGAACCCTATAGTGTCTTGAAACACAATAAAAAATAAAAAAAACAACAGAAACCAGAGGAGATCTGCTTCATTACAGAAATTCACTGAAAAGAAAATGCTAAATTTAGCTGGGCTCCCAAGAGTGACAACATTCATAATCTTTTCTTACACTCTTTCTCATCCATTGGGCTACTTCCTCTGAAAGGCAGAAACCAAGGCCAGATGGAGGGTGTGTTTTGAAACAATTATTGTGTAAGAGGTACTCATCAGAATTGTAAGAGACAAGTGCTCTTTAAAGGGCTATTACAGGAAAGGAAATAACAAAAAAAGTGCCCATTTCTTAGAGCCTTTAGTGAGTATTGTTGCTCTGACTTCATAGAAAGCAGATCTTTCCAACTTTAAAGATTAGCATACAAGATGAATCTTCAACATCCCATCGCCCAGTTACACCTGCACACAGCCACATCCAACACACTCTCACTGCATTATTGTCAGGATTCGTACGACTTTTCTAAATTTGTCTAATTTGTATGATATCGTGCGACTGCACTCATTTCAATTCCTACGACTTTCACTACAGCCAGTGACATCGCTGGACATTGTTTCCATCTAATACACGACAAAAACTTGCTTCTGTCAAACACAACAGCTTCCTATGAAGTTTACACACTCTGCTGATTGGTTAAGTTTAGATAAGGGGTTTGGTAAGGGCATAATATTAATATGTCCTTAACGCTGTGCACGGAACTCACGCTTACTTCCGCATTAGACATCCGGGAATTTACAAGTGATGAAGTCACATGAGTTTATGCGAACAACATCGTGCGACACCAAACATAATAGCCAGCTCATAAATTAGAATGAATTTTCATGAGATCGGGTTGGTCACATCTCATGTCAGCCCACGAAACAACAAAGTATGCATTCAAACCACTTCCTGGCTACATCCCTCCAATAGTCTAAACACTCAATAAGCTTGTATTATCTGGTTGTCTACTGACGCTTAATTTTAAAGTTGCTGCTTTCATAGTGATACATTTTTTATGTCAACTTATCAAAATAATATTATCAAAGTCTCTTACAAATGCACATAGGAATTATGAATTCCACACAACAAAGCGCAAATAAGGCTGTGCTAATTCAATCAGATATCGATATCACACTACTTTTTCTCACAATATTATAGCCTTAGTAGTGATAGACAGGTATATCGGCCAGTGCTGCATTTCTCAAAAGTATCGCAAGCTCATGTTTTTTGGTTTCTTTGGTTTACCTAGACTTACAATGCTTTTGGGAAATGCAGCCCAGGCCGATTAATCAGCCGATATTTAGCCCGTTTGTGTTTGTAAAGCAGTTCGATGGAAAGGAGGAGGCGAGAACCGGCTTGACAATATAAATTATATTTGAATGATTAACTTAAACAAAAACAAACACACACACTGACGGACATGTCCGTAAACAATCTCTCTCTCCCGCACAATCCTCCGCAGTCGGCCTTTATCCCTCTCGGAGGCTTGATTAGCCTGATAAGGGACCGGGTGTGTAGAATCACGACCCGGCCCCGCCCTCTGCCCTGCCACAGTGATTATCAGCATTGCCCGTTAACAGTGTTCGCTTGGACAATAACAGAAACATTTAAACGAGTGTAACAGCACAAAATACAAACAAAAATATCACTGAATCTTATAAGTGTTAAAAAAGCATAAGACATTGCAATTCACTAGTTTGCCCTAGTTTCACATTAAAGACCCCTCACCAGAAGTTAAGTGATCAGCCACTTGAAGACGTACCATAGCTCTGTGAATCACAAAAGGCTGGGTTTATTAATAAGTAAATATTTAGCATGAGCAGCTCCAGCACTTAAAGCCCCCAAGTTTACAATAGTTACTGTATTCTTTCAATAGCTCTAAGAAAGGGTGGCTGCTGGGTGACCTTTTTATTTTTTTATTGAATGCTAGACATCAGAATGCATTATTTTGCTCTTGTACACCTTTTACTTGAATTTTATTTTTGAGTTTAAGAAAAAGGTGAGTGGCAGAGTGTATTACTACTATATGTTGTTGTTATTTTTATGTGAATGAAGAATTAAAAGATGCACTTTTTTCAGTAAGCTAGGACTATGTGTTTTCAACATAAATGTTCAATTCTGTTGGTTCAGGAAGGACGCCATGACAGGCTGCTGGCTCCCACTGTCGCTGTTCATTTTTATTTATTTTTTGTTGGAAAAGCACTTTCTGTATTAGCTTAAAGCCCTCAAGTTTACATTGGTTACTGTATTCTTTCAATAGCTCTAAACTAAATAGCTCTAAATTTTGGGTGACCTTTTTATTGAATGCTAGACATCAAGTTGTTGTTATTTTATTCTGAAAGAAGAATTACAAGATGCACTTTTTCAGTAAGCTAGGACTATGTGTTTTCAAGGCTTCAAGGTTTTATTTAATGTTACCTCTGACTAAGAATGCATTACTTTGCACTTGTATAGTCTTTTATTTTGGAATTTTAAGAGCAATAAACATATATTGCAATGTTAAGGAATTCATGTTGATTTACATATCTGAATGAAAAAAACATGTATAAATTGCTATTAGTCAATTAATGGGGAGATAATCGAAATCGAACTGGAAAAATGAATCGTTAGATTAATCGATGCATCGGAAAAAATAATCGCTAGATTAATCGTTTAAAAAATAATCGTTTATCCCAGCCCTAATCTAACATAATTATGTATTTTTCAGCTGGACAGAATTATCAATATTTCTATTCTGGTGTCACCAATGCCATCTGCTGGAGTTGCTGATTTTTTTTGTCCCACTCCATCCCTGATAGATCGTTTTATTCTCTAATAAACAGTACTTTTAAAGCTTCTTTTTAAAGTCAAGAAAAGGAACTGTTTTGTATATGTCCTGAAAGTAATAATAATAATAATAATAATAATAAAATAATAAATATAGCTGCAAGCAGTGATGGGTCCATTTCCACCTGGTGGCTTTCAGAAAACAATGCAAAGTGGACACATGCACTTGCCATTTTACATTATTTTAAACAGGTTTGAAGCAATTTGGGTAAATATAAGAGGACTATTTTAGAGTCTACGTTCATAGCACCACCACCTGACAGCAGGAAGCACCACCACACTTCCTGCTGTCAGGTGGTGGTGCTATGAACGTGACCAAAAACAGTCACATCCATGTGATTAGCCCCCAAGTCTAAACATAGGCCTACATCTCAATTTTGATCTAAATCACACATTGCACAGAATATATGAGGCACTTCCTGTTTCCCTTTTTTTGCCACTAATATAATGACTCGCCATGGCAACACTGTTCGATATATAAAAATTCTGAAGACTCAAATTTTAAGTATGCCAAGTGCCTCAAAAACACCCAAATATAGGAATAAATTTATATTAATTAATGTGTTGCCATGGCAATAATATTTAAGAAATCAAATATCCCTTGACAATTTTTTACATCAGCAGTGTCTAGACATTATGCTAAAGAATTTTGAAGCAATTCATGTAAACATAAGAGGGCTATTTCAAAGTCTATTAAGAGTGCCATACTTCCTGCTGCCAGTTGGTGGCGCTATGACCGTGACCCATAACAGCTGCATCCATTTGATCAGCCCCCATTACCAAAAATATATCTGAATTTTCATAAAAATCTCACAATTCATACAGAAGATAAGGCACATCCTGTTTCCCCATTTTTTTTTTTTTGTCATAAATTTAACTTTAAAAATATCACAATCTATTTGCAATTTAGCATCTACAATATCTTGGTATGATGTTGTACAAATTTGGTGCTAGTCACATGAATCCCCCTAGAAGGAGGATTTTAAAAGTTCCAAGCCAGCAAATTACAGAAAATCCAAAATGGTCGACTTCATGTTTGGGCGAGCAAATAACTATAATTACGAAAGTTTTCCGGATTGAGAACAATATATGTACCTATTTTGGTGACTGTAGTTGAAAATGGAGGTGCTACAGAGCCACCCCTAAATGCCCATTTTCAAGGGGGTGCCACAGAGTCCCCCAGACAGACAGACAGACAGACAGCCTTCATTTAGAATATCACAATTAATACTTGGTGATAGTTTGCATTATTTTCAATTCAGGAGCTTATACTGTAGCTGTTGGAGCAATTTGCATTATCACAGAGGCATATTTTGTTATGAGCACTATATTGAGGTTTAAAACAATAATAATGATATTATGAATGAAATCCCATGAGTCAGTTATGTAAAGTCACGCCCCGGGTGGACACCACACCCGACATAAACTCGCTCACAGCTGCGCTCGTGGACAGGCAGCTCTGCGCGAGATGGGCAAGTAATAATTATAACCCCTGTCACCATAGTGGTAACCATGACACCTGCGTGAGATAACATCAGCATGTTATTATGCAATACTTAAAACAGCACTAATACAAAAGCTGAAGTTATTCACACCTGTTTTAACAGCCCATATCAATCACATTATACAGATGAGTAACGACAACAGGCAAACAAATATTCATATACAGTCTTTTCCCCCCACAATCTTGAATTCATAGTAGTTGTATTGAAAATATTCATTATCAAATTCAGTTAATTCACTGCATTTCAGATTTAGCTATGAGGGATCAGATATATTCAGATCCGTGTATATAGTTGTCTGTAATTTTGACTACATTGCTTTAAATACTATGATGGGTGTGCAGCGCACATCACATGTGGTCTCAAGTCTTACCTGAATAAGATGAGTAAAGCTAACGTATTTTTGGATAAAGAGATTGATAATCCGCATATATTAGTGAGTTCAATGTGCTACACTATGTTATCATAACGATAGCATATATGTTAGACATATAGTAAGTCTGATATCATCCAGTTGGCCCATCTGCTCGCGCTCAGAGAGAGTAGCGCTCGAGCGCTTAGCCAGCTAAACCAAAAAACATACAAACAGTAACACTAATGTCTTTTTACAATGTATATTCCTCAGACTGAAAGTGGACAAAGCGTATCTCTTACCTTAAATGAATTTCACCACGCGTTTGAAACCTTTATCCTCCTATTCCTGTTCGGAAATGTAAGAGACTCCCGCACCCCACTTCACTACTCTCTCAACCCAAGGGCGGTAACAAGGAAACAAGACTGTAGAAATGCCTTGATGATTGACACTTACAACAGCCAATTAAAACGTAAGAACACGCCTATTATCTTGTTTACCACCTACTGGATCCACACAACCAATCAGAGAGTGTAGAATTGTAAGAACACAAAGAAGTATGGGATATGAAGTTTAAAGATTGCGTCATTGTGGGTCATCCACAAGAACATCTTTCTAATTGTTTGTCGAGTCATTTTGGTCGTATCTTCTCATACATATCTTTGAAGTTAATTAATAATGCACATAATAACAAATGCAAATAATGTCTATGTATCAATGTGAAAATATTGATATGCTAAATTTAATATTTTTCTACCCAAGACTTGTTGTAACTCATATGTTATCGTGGGGGTGAATTTAATAGTTTTTTTTGTGATTTTATGTGCATAAAAAGAGACACAAATGGATTTTTATTAGAATTGTGTAAATCTCTGGAGTAGCCTAGTCATGTTCAGACAAATCTTTAGTTCTTTAGAAGCATTTTACTGAATAATAAAGGGGCATCAATGAAAATACCAGCAATAAGATACTTGTGAGAACATGTAGGGAAACTGGTCAGATCAGTGCACACTGTGTTGAATGACTTGTTGCCCACATCACATCCACCTGAAAGAAAATGGAGGGGAGGGGAGGGGAGGGGAGGGGGGGTATTCTCTACATTGTATTTTTATACCCTTAACTTCAAAAGCACATTGTTTCAAGCAGGTCCAGTACTACGATGCAATCTTAAAGGTCAGACTGATCTCACAGTGAAACTGGAAGCAGTTGATTGACTTTTGGATTGTTAAAATCAATCTGCGTTTACCGAAATGTGAAACACTGCCCCCACTGACCAAAGCGGAAACTGTTGTTGGGCATATGGGCACATGTGAGCTTCGTTTTCCAGGTGTGATGTCCACAGAGGGGTGCTAAAAGCAAGTTGCGAAGCGAGTTGTTTTCAGCTGTACAAGCTGTAATACAGTGAAGAGAAATGCTAATTTTATAAACTGTACACTCCAGCCCAAACACCAAACCTAAACCTAACCATCATTAGAGTAAAAATGTAATGTTAGAAGGAAAATTCACCCTAATAAATACTGTAAAAGAGTGTTATTCATTGCATTGAAAGTTTTTTATATGCATAGGTAACGGGAGCCAGCTGGTACCTGATAGCTGTGCGGTATGTGTTAAACCTCACTCCCCTGGCCTCAAGAGGTGCACCAGTGACTTTTGCTAGAGGCTGTAGCCTTTAGCATCCTCATTAGTGTGCCCTCCTCCCATGCCAGAGACTCTGGTTGGAATCCCGATCGGAGTGGGTTGAGCAGGTGTGGTTACACATACACTACTGTTAACATGTAGAACCTAGTTGCCCAGTTCTGTAGCAAAATCCAGTGCAAACATGAAGGTATATATGGTTTAAAACCTGAAGTGAGATCACTGATGAAGGACAAGGACTGACCCATTAAAGCTTCTTTAAAATATATTAGCCATGCTATAGTGCATTCATGCTATTTTCTCCACCCCTGGAGTCGTGAGTTTGAATCCAGGGTGTGCTGAGTGAATCCAGCCATGTCTTCTAAGTAACCAAATTGGCCCGGTTGCTAGGGAGGGTAGAGTCACATGGGGTAACCTCATTGTGGTCGCTATTAAGTGGTTCTCGCTTTCAATGGGGCGTGTAGTAAGTTGTGCATGGATCGCGGAGAAAGCATGAGCCTCCACGTGCTGGAAATCTCCGCGGAGTCATGCACAGTGATAAGATGCACAGATTGATGGTCTCAGAAGCGGAGGCAACTGAGAATTGTCCCCATCACCTGGATTGAGGTGAGTAACCACGCCACCATGAGGACCTAGTAAGTAGTGGTAATTTTGCATTCCAAATTGGGAAGAAAAGGGGATAAAAAATAATAAAAAGTAACTCCTAAAGACACTGGCGACCTGTCCAGGGTGTCCCCCGCCTTTCGCCCAATGTTAGCTGGGATAGGCTCCAGCCCCCCGCGACCCTGTACACAGGATAAGCGGTTGACGATGGATGGATGGATGGATGAACTCCTAAAGACATGAATTGTAATTTTGCAGTATATGAAGGGAATCATGACCACTCGCATTAAATTAAAGACTTCAGTCATATCAGTAACATTATAAAAGCTGTATTATTCTGCATGAAGAGGGTCCGCACATGGGGGCTGCCATGTTGAATCACATGACCAGCTGAATACTACTTGCATTATCTCAGTAAATGTCCTGTTATATGACACTTTCACTCATTGATTAAAGTAATCATGTCTGACTGTGAATAATACATTTTTACAATGACATCTGAAACTGAAAACTATTTATTTTAAATTATGCTGCATCCAAGCAGCTAGGTGTCAATATTAAGTCCAAGATGACACAAAGACAAAAGTCAAAGAGTGCATATTTAAGCAATATTTTAGATAACATCATGAGAACCATAAATTCAGTCAAGTGTCAAGTCCAAACTTTGACAAGAAGTGCAAACGGAAAACTTTCAAATGAGTCAAGGTCTCTGAGGTCATCTTGTGGTTATAATTAGTCACTGCATTCAACTGGCTTTTATTTTATGACATTTCAATAGGGCTTTTATTTTATAAAAATTCACCCGGATGTCGATGAAGGTTGAGCGCTGGTGAAAATGGCGGACATGGATGAACTGTTCGGCAGTGATGGAGACAGCGACAATGAGCAACGAGGTGCATTAAGCTTTTCATTAATAATTTCAATTGTACGCAATGTATGTGTTAAACATATTGATATCAGCTCATATTGTATTTAGCGATATGTTCTGTTTGAATCCTGTTAGTTCATCTTAAGTCAGAGCACCGGTACAGCACACTGTTTTCATAGATTGCATTTGATAAGGAGGATTAGACATTATCTTTGCTAGTAATTTACCATGGTAACCATAATTTCCGCCAAATACATAGTTACTACAGGTATTGTTATTACAGTAGTTGTACAATAGCTGTAGTAGTTATGACATTTTATTGGAAACAGCACGGGACACTTTCCACGACTGTGCTGTTTAGTGCCCCAATGATTTATGTAAAGCATTACAGGCACAAAACATGTTTTCGTAGATAGAATAATTAGATATTGTAAATAAATTAATACAAGAACAAAATTACTACAGCATTAATAACAGGTAGATATTAAGGCAGATCAGTGTACTAATTCAAAAACGGCTTGTTTTGGATGTGGACATGAAGAATATGACACGCAGTGATGCCACACAAAAAAGTAATTTAATAAAAATTCTATTGAGTGAACTCATTAATGAAAATGAACCCCAACTACAATATGAAGGGAAATGAGTAACAGTAATTTTTTTTGTTAAAATTGTACAAGCAGTTACCGTTATAGGTACACCGATCAGCCACAACATTAAAACCACCTGCCTGTGTGTAGGTCCTCCTCGTGGCGCCAAAACAGCACCAACCCGCATCTCAGAACAGCATTCTGAAATTATGTTCTTCTCACCACAATTGTACAGAGTGGTTATCTGAGTTATTTTGTAGAGTAGACTTTGTCAGTTTGAACCAGTCTGGCCATTCTCTGTTGATCTCTCTCATCAACAAGGCATTTCTGTCCACAGAACTGCTGCTCACTGGATGTTTTTGGCCACATTCAGAGTAAACTCTAGAGACTGTTGAAAATCTCAGGAGATCAGCAGTTACAGAAATCCTCAAACCAGCCCGTCTGACACCAACAATCATGCCACGCTCTAAATCACTGAAATCACGTTTCCCCCCATTCTGATGGTTGATGTGAACATTAACTTAAGCTCTTGACCCATATCTGAATGATTTTATGCACTGCACTGCTGCCACATGATTGGATGATTAGATTATCACATGGATGATTGTTGGTGGTGTATGTAAACTTCTGACTTCAACTGTAACTTTATGTGTCTCATCATTGTTTATCACAAGCAAAAACGTAACTTGGGGAAAAAAAATTCACTATATGCCCTGTCCCCTCAATCTCTCACAAAGCTATCTCTGCATTAGCTACATCCCTCAATATATGTTAACTAAATTAGGTATTTTGCCCAAGCTAGGTGGCAAATAGCTGGCAAGCAACTGAAACCAGTACCCTAAAAACATTAAATACAAAGGTAGCTAATACTCGCTATATCTCTTTGTGTGAGAAGTGAAGATGAGTTTAGGTACAGGTTCTGCATTCCATTCATCTTCGTGATTGCTGCCAAGATTGTGTGATATCACGCACCTGCATCTCGGCGAAATCGAAGTTTACAATTTCCGCACGACTTTCCAAGTTGTAATTACAACTTCAAGTGGCGTTCCATTGCACTTTCCCTGCAGGAAGTTGTAAAATCAGGCTTTCCTAGTTGAATATGAACTCTTTGTGGTTTAGGTTAGTGTTTCCCAATTGTTTTTCTGCCACGGCACACTTTTTACGATTAAAAAAAAATCTCATGGCACACCACTATCCCACATAACCATTGTCGATAGTTTTACTTTTCAAGAACTTGTCCATGTTTTCTGTCTTTGTAGCATGTACTTGTAATGTTTGAAATTCAGCAATGCAAATAACGCAAATAACATAGGTACTGTATAATGAGGTCACAGATGCCAAGAGTGCTAATTGGATAATGAAAAACAAACAAATTTGTGTCTTTTCCAATTTGTAGATTTGTTCTTGCCAATTAAATTTACAACGGCACAGCAAATACATATTTTATTTACAGCATTTTCCGGAAATACATTTGCACCTGACTATGTCGCACCGGGTCAAAATCGGGTTGTTTATAAAGAGAAAAAAACATAAGTCGCACTGAAAGAGGTTGGATCTGGCACTAAGACCCAGGAGCAGCCGCCAGTCCTCCATTCACCGGTCCAGATGTCAAACACTCACTGTGAAGATTACAGTACCTCAGAATCTACACATCATATCACTGTTTAAAACAGGAGAATTTGCTTTAGTAATCGTATGTTACAGTTTCACATATTCTTTTTATGTTTCATGAGAGAAACCCGACAAGTAAGCCTCATCTGTTCATAACATCTGTAACTATGCTGTGCACAAATACAGCTTGTTTATTAGTCTGAGTAAAATAATACACCTGTTGTATTCTATTAATTCATTTGGGGCACTGACTGAATGATTTTACTACAAGTGTGATGATGAAGCATCATTTTGTGGGCATGTGAGCAGTTGCGTTTGACAGCGCACTAGAGTTTGTTAGAACAATAATGTTATGGTGGACAAAATATTTAAACTGGTTGCTTAAAATACTTTGTAATGGATAATGTACTGAATTGGCAACTTTAAAACTTCTACTGTCTCTATTAGGGTTGTGCCGATGGACGATATCATCGTCCATCGTGATGGCTGACCAACATCACGATGTCGAGCCACCATCGTGATGCCACGCCCCGTTTTGCGAGTCTTGCTAGTGTGACTCACTAATCCAAGTCTCTTCTATAGTTAACCTAAAAACTTTGCAGGGATTGCTCTGTAAATTAAATTGAGAATATAACTAATGCATATATGCTATTTTAAATACTGTAGTATATGCCAGAGACGTGACGTGTTAGTCTGTGAAAATACCGTGTCAGGCAGGCTACACAAATATTGATCTTGACATTGTTAGCTTCTTCTCTTTTTTTTTTACATGTCTTACACTGTACATTGAGATTAAAATATTTTATGTTGTAGGCTACAAGAAAATAGCCTTAATTAATTAATTATTAGTGTCTCAGAAAATCTTGCTCATTGTCACATTGTCAAATGCTCTTGTATACACTGAAGCGGCAGTTTAAGATAAACCCAGACCAGCGAACGTCAAATAACTTTTGTCTGGTTAATACTTTTAAAGAAAAATTTCCTTGGCCATAAATCCATAATGTCAAATCAAATGAAAGAAACAAGGTGAATATGAATAACACACATTTATTAAAACATAGAAGAACAACAAATAAAGAACAAGAAAACGGGAACAACACTCAGACCGAAACTCGGCATTAACATTTCACTTATAATTAGCAGCACAATTAACTTCAGCACAGGCTACAAAATAAATTATGTTATTGAAATATTGTAAAGTGGTCATATGAACTACACAAATGAACGTTTAAAAAATAATATGCAAAATCGAATAGCTCCGCAACGGATGGCGAAAAATGCGTGAAGAAGTTTAATATCTTTCACCATAGACCATGTTTAAATTACGATGTTTCTGGCCAGAAATACCAACATATTCACTTTATCTGGTTTTAATAAGCTGCGGATTGGAGTAACTACACTACCCGCTGTGCTGAAGACCCGCTCTGATGGAGTACTGGTAGCACATATGCACAGATATTTCCGTGCTAAACTTGCCATGAACGGAAACCTTTTGTCGTTCGTTTTCCACCAAGTCAGCGGGTCCTCTTCCCCATCAATGGCCATTTGCTGCAGGTACATGGTCATTTCTGCCTCGACCTTTTGCTCATCAGTGAGTAAAATAACGAAATTATAGTTTTTAAGTGGAAAATAGTATTTATGTAAAGAGATATATTAAAATAAAAAGTGCACAACTCTTAAGTGAAAGCTAAAAAAAAAAATGCTTCACGTGTCGTGCAACCTAGTGATGAAGCGCCGAGTCATTAGTTGGGTTAGTAAAATAACGAAATTATAATTTTTCATATCATTTTTGAAAATTATATGAAATTATATTAAACCGCTCCCACACACACACACAGACGATATCATTGTCCATCGCGATATTTTACTGTCTACATCGTCAACTGCCAATTTAGGGGACATCGCCCAACCCTAGTCTCTATGCCTTCACCTAAATACAGGAAAAAAAACGATTTATTAATTTTGAGGAATTGGATCATTTTCCATGGCACACGTGACAATCTTTCACGGCACAGTGGTTGGGAAACACTGGTTTAGGAAGCCAAATTGTATTACAGAAAGTTTGGCTGACATCTCTCAGACAGCCACAGTTTCTTCTCCTGTCTCCCGCATTCACTTTCTTTGAGTGCATGTGAAGGTGTGCAGGGAGGGGTGACAGCCGTTACCAGTAACAACAATTTCAAGTTCGAAATGAGTGAAGTTATTGTTTGCATTTGAAGCAGGAAGTTTTACATCCAATCACAGTAATGATGTTAACAAATAAATCCGTCAATGCACAGGCAATTTAGTGATATCCCCGCAGATGTGGTCTTGAAATAAAGTCCTGAGTCCTCTTTGTCTAAGACCGAGACAAGACAGAGTAAAAATGTGGTCAATACGGAGACCTTCAAAAAGTGGTCTCGACCGGTTTCAGGTACTACAGCGCTGCCAGTTATATAAATAAATATATATGCTTTGTGTTTTTTAGAGTCTGTTTCTGGTTCTGGCTCTGATTCGGAGCACGAGAGACCAAGATCTGCCAGCAACGCTTCGGGCAGCGAGAGTGACCGAGATCATGATGAGGATGAGGACGGGGGAAAACCGAGCAATAAAGAACTGTTCGGAGATGACAGCGAAGATGAGCACGGCAGCCACCACAGCGGGAGCCACCACAGCGGGAGCCACCACAGCGGGAGCCACCACAGCGGGAGCCACCACAGCGGGAGCCACCACAGCGGGAGCCACCACAGCGGGAGCCAATCAGAGCGATCAGGCAACCGATCAGATGTGACCATGCACTCTGACAACGAGCACAGTGGGTCTGAGGGTCATCGTGAGGATGAAGAGGATGATGACATCAGGGGTCACAGGTCAGACGTGGGGAGCCCGGCTTCAGGGGCAGGAAGTCACCGGTCTGAGAGAGGAAGTGGAAGTCCAGGGACAGATGCAGGAAGTCCACGCTCCGAAGCAGGAAGTGGTCATTCAGATCCAGGCACACCTCATTCAGAAGGAGAGATGTCTGGGAAAGACGGTCATTCTGGAGATGAGCAGTGGGGTAGGGGTGGACAAAGCGACCAATCAGAGGATGAAGAGAAACTGCAGAACTCTGATGACGAGAGGGAGCATTCTGATGATGGAGGGAGACGCATACCAGGTGAGTGAGAACGAGAGACAGACATGTGCTGATGTAACACATTGGGTTACATCTAATGGACTCCTTTCAAATTTAAGGGTTTGGATTTTTTATTTTATTCACGCTATGATAATATAACAAAGAATATGTGATGTTCTAAATTTATATTGAAAATATTAAGAAGTTTGCCAGATTTAATCGGCTAAATTTAGGCAGAAATGCGCCATCAAAATGGTCCATATGTTCAAATACATATTCTGTCGTTATTTACTCACCCTCATGTCACTCCAGACTGTATGACTGTCTTCTGTGGAACACAAAAGGTGTAATTTTAAAGATTCTTCACACAGCTTTGTTTCCATATAATGAATGGTTAGGTGTGACTAATGACTAGATCAAAATTAAAGTCATTATTCACTTTCAAAGCAAAGAAGTGATCAACTCCAGTTTGTAACACCTACTTTAAATATGTCAACTATGGTGCCGTTTTAATGTCATAAAATGTGGTCATGAGACCAAGAACCAATGAGGTTAGATGTCCATCTTGCCCCAGATTCACCATATTTTATTTTTCATCCCTGCAAAATGCCCAAATGCCAAAAGCTGTGCATTATTTGAGATGTCTGTAGACTCAACCAGCTGTAATGCAAAGGCCTCTGCCAACTTCTCTACCAATATTCATTAGAACTATATGCATGTTATTTTTGTTGTACATGCATCATTGTCTTAATATTAAATTATTACATTATTAAAATGGAGATTTAAGCATCGTACAGATTTGACATACTACATGTTGCAATAAAAATCAACTCATTAGTCACATTTGTTTTAATGGATTTGCAGAGTCATATATTTTAATGTGAGATGGACAATTAAACAATATACTTTTAGCTTTAAGATTACAGAGACTTTTTTTAATGAGACAGCTGACCCTGGTGAATGGCACAAAGTTTGTCTTCTGGGGGAGATGGAGGTTGTTAGGCAGAGCATCATATCTGACTCGGGCTGCAGAGAGGGAGGAGAATGCACTTTCGCAAACATATGTCATTGCAAAAGACTCATCATGGCCTTTGTTGCCAGCTGGGTAAAGGCTTTCTGGCAAGGGATCCAGAATTGGATGAGGTTTTGTCTCGTATATGTTTCTGTGTGCACTGTCAGTGCTTAACTCGATCAGCTGATCGTCCTCTGTCGCTGTCAAGTTTGAGCCATCTGATGCGTTGTCTTTAAATGGAAACTGTATCCATGTCATGTCTCTTCGCCAGGACTCGGCTTCAGAAAAGTACTTTCCAAATTGCCCCTCGAGTGCCTCCAACTGTGCAATAATTAAATGCGCGTCACTTGAGGCGAAAGCACCGCAGAATCACCCAAGTCATCTACTGATGAAACATGGAAAACATTCCCCCTTGACTCGCTCTCTCCATCTTTTAATTTCTTCAGTAAATCATCCATCTTGTCATAGAGCTGAATGGCATGTGGATTACGGCCCTGCATAGAAATGTTGAGTCTGTTCATTTCCAAGAAAACATCTGCAAGATATGCCAGTTTAGTGAGCCAGGTATTGTTATTGAACTTTGCAGCTAGCTCTGCACAATGTTAAAGTAAAAACTTGTTAATAGATGCACGTAACTCAATGACAATACTGATCCACGAGAAAGCCAACGGACCTCAGAACACAACAACATACAGAGAAGCAAAAAGTTGTGTTTGCAAAGCACTCTTAATAAAATTAACAGCTTTTACAACAGAATCCATGACGTCATCAAATTCCACAGTGTCAACAGTGCATTTGGGGCTATTTGTTTTACAAGCACTATTAGTCCACTTTTCAATTCGGTTATGGACCTTGCACTATCAGCACACGGCGCAATATTTTTTGCCCAGGGTATGTCATTTTCTTTGGAAAAACTCATCAATTACTCTGAAAATTTCATAGATTGTGCGTTCAGGCAACTGTTTACAAAACAACAATTCTTCCTGCATTTCATTTTGGTCTGCAAAATGCCCAAATGCCAAAAGCTGTGCATCCTTTGAGAGGTCCATAGACTCATCCAGCTGTAATGCAAAGGACCGAGTAATGGTTGTATCCAACAACAGAATGGTTTTCATTTTATTTACACACTCCTAGTTCCCAAACATTGTTTTGCACATTTCTCTGGCTGAAGGCAATATCAGATCTTCTGCGATTTGTATATGTTTTTTACTCTGAGCAATCCTAAGAGCAACCTGTGATGAGGCTTTCAAAGCAAGCTCACCAACTTAAGCTGATTGTCTCATTATTGTCTGTTGGCCTTTGAAAGATCTGAGGCTAGCCTGAAAGTATTTTAGTGGTTCATCATTCAGGTGACCATGGTTTGTCTCCAAATGATGCTGCAGCTTTGATGGCTTCATGCTTTTGTTTGACAGTACAGCTGAACAAATGACACCAGCAATTCAATGCTATCCGTGTCCTTGTATGTAAATTCAAACTTTAAATGTTTCAGAATACTTTCTGGACTTATCTTGTTTGCGTTTGGCCTGAGCTGCTGCTGTAGCTGGTCTGTTAGCCTCCACATCTGGATTTGCACCAGTTTTTTCTGAAGAGGTGGAGTCGTGTTCTCTGGTGTAGATATTGCAAAGCGATCCATCCTGTTGTGCTAAATTGTATAAATTATTAGTCAGTAGGGTTTGCAAGCTGTAGTGCTCATAGTCTTCAGTAACGATCATTACATTGATGATATCATATATCCTCATGACAGCAGGTGGATGCATGGGTTTTATTAATGCTGTAAAAGTAATAATCATTTTAAATGAAATATTATATTTAACTTTGGGTTGTTTTGTACCCGTATTTAATTGTATTAATTATAACAAATGTATTTGTGATCAAATATTAATTGGTGGACCCCTGGTTGAAACCCTTGTTTTAGAGTGTTTTGTCCCGTGTGTATTTTATTAATAAAAGAGTCACAGTGGCTACAATTTCTCCGGAGGTGACGATTTTGTTTTTTAACACATGGGATGGAAACGCTGAAAGATTAATTTTATTCATCTGTAGAACACAATAGATGTTAAGCAGAATGATAACCTCAGTCACCATTCACCTTCATTTTGCAGGGGAAAAAAATTCCTTTTCTTACTCGAACCACACTCAGTAGTAAATGCATATGGCACCTTTGCATTTGTAAAGTAATCTCTAAAGGCCCTGATATACTTTCAGAGAAGTTCTTCGTTCAGGTGTAAAAAATAAATAATTCTAAACGACTGAGAAACGATATAGTGTTTATGAACATTCAGACACTGGCTCCACCGTAGAGGAGCTTTAACTGTAAATATGAGAACACTACATGTAAAAACCTAAACTAATGTGACATTAAAATGTGATGTCAATGACTTTGTGCCTCATTCTTTGAGTAGAATTCTCACGACATCAGTAAAAAGTTGCTTTAACCACTCAAGGATTTAAATAATATAAATGCAGTAGAAAATCTTTAATTTGTTTATATTCAGTTCATGACGTTAATGCGCTAATATGCTACATGTGGCCATAATATGCGCCGATTACAATCTGTTGTAGTAATTTATGATGACACTGATACTACTGCAAAGATTGGTGTAAAAAAAGTGTTAATGTGCAGAATAAAAACAAAATAATTATTATAGAGGCTTATTATTGTGCAGATGTGTGCACAATCGGGCCAGTGCCTCATTTATAACATTAGTGCAAGACAACAACAAGTGAGAGAGCACAACAATTACACTGAGTGAACGAAGTATTGTAACCGAGGAGTGAATGCAATTCTGTATAGCTTGCAAAGATGCGCGAGCGCGTAATATACTGGACGCGCCAAGGCACAGTCACGTGCATGCACAAGATCGTGTAGACCCCAAATGCACTCTCCTAGCACTGTCCTCGTTCTTTTCCAAGTGTGTTAGCAGCAGCTATTACCAATGTGTAGAAAATAGAAGGAAAAAACTAACGTTTTATAATATTGCGTGAGACACGCAATACCGCTACGAAATTCATTAAGTATCCCTGCATATGAGGGGCAGTGGTGGCTCAGTGGTTGAGGCTCAGGGTTACTGACCAGAATACCACTGTTGGGCCCTTAAGCAAGGCTCTTAACCCTATCTGCTCCAGGGGTGCCGTATCATGGCTGACCCTGCCCTCTGACCCCAGCTTAGCTGGGATATGTGAAAACCAATAAATTTCACTGTATATATGCAAAAAAACTGTGTGTATAATGTGTGACCAAAATAAAGGATTCTATTCTATATTCAGTGTTCACAGTGCGTGAAATCCCCACATTTTTCATTTTTACATGTTGGTGAAATGCAGTAATCTACACAATGGAAAAATCTGAAGCACTGGCCTGACCGGGCCAGTAGAAAAAATCTGTAGCGTTGAGCCCTGATAAAGTAGTAGGTGAAGCTTCAGGTCACAACTACATTACTGATGACGTGGACCAATGGCAGCAAGAAGGTGTTTAGCAGCCGGTTAGTTTTCCTAAATGTTCGCCCAGACGAGCTGTTACGAACCACCGAAACGAATGCAAAAACACCTTCTTTTTGGCCAGATGTAAATTTATGTCATACCCCTTCATTGTTCGATTTCTGACGAAGTATATCTGGGCCTAAAAGGACTATGTTAAAAAACAGCTAGTCGCAGCAAAGCTAAATGGAATAGAAGGTCTTGGGATGCATTTTTCATCTTCAAATTTGACATAAAACTCAACAGTAAGAAGAGTCCAACCACTGGTGTAAACATGGACAAAAACAATCAATGTGTCGTTTTCCTGGAACTGGAATCATTCTGTTTTTCTTTTGGTTATTCATTTCAGAATCTGTGAAAGGCAGTGATAGCGAGGAGGAATTCACACGGAAGAAAAAGAAGAAAATGGCTTCAGACTCAGACTCCGATTCTGATGCAGAAACACAGAGAGGTGAATGACCGACACTTGCTATGATGAAACACAATGTCACACACACACACACAGCACCTATTTTAAACTGCACGTGTGTGTGTGTAGATAAGAAACCAGGAGCAAATGATCTGTTTGGGGAAGCAGATGATATTTCATCAGACAGCGATGCAGAGAAGCCCCCCACACCCGGGCAACCAATGGTGAGACATTTACACAAATGCACACGCAACATCAAAATAAAAGTGCCTACGAAATTAGAACTAGAACACTCTTTAGTGTGGATGTCAATTTTCTAACCTTTTCATAATCTGGACTATTATACTTGTATTATTGTACTATTATTACAATATTATGATACCTGGTCCCGACAACCATCTTTTGGTCATCTGTTGTTTTCCATCTGATGATGGTAATCTGACACAGACACACTTTGAAAAATAGATTTTTACTATAGAATGTTTTGAAATTGCAAAATGTTTACAATTGCTCTGTTTTATACTATAATATTTTCATAATTTAGCAGTTTATTTCTGTTTCTTGATGTTCATTTTCTTGACATTATTTAGTATTTACTTTTGAGTTATTATATTTTTATGTTTGAAATATATTGTTAGAAAATGCTTTTCTGTGTCTTCTCTTTGTAACACCATGGTCAGGTTTGATTGCAAGCATAATGACATTAACTGCAAAAACTGACACTTGCAGTAAACTGACAAATAATAGTTTGATCATATCTAAATATATATCTAGCGGTGGATGACTGTATATATGGCCTTATTAACATCTGCTGGCATGGTTACTGAATGCATTTGTCCTGAAAATAATTAATCGACAATCGATATGCTAAGTTGATCAAATTGTTAATAAAAGTTAATCAATTTAGCGATTAATCGTTAACATCTCTACTGTTAAGTTTTGAATATTAAAACTTGGTAAAAGAAACATCAATTGAAACATCGACTTTAAGACCTAGAAAAGATGGGAACAACAAAAGAAGTCTTTCTGACAGAAAAATTATTTTTGTACTCCTAGATGTAACAATGCTTTAGTTTGGATTATTCATCTTTTAAGACAAAAATGCTTGTGACTGTTTTTAAGTTTTCAAATGAAACTGCTTGGTAAATGAAATAATCCATAGTCTTCACTTTTGTATCATTTTATTTTTATCGACTTATGTCAGTTGAGAATTCCTGCACCAAAAACAGTCTATATAATGTTTTTCGTGAACTTTGGCCCTTTGAATTTAACAGGCTGTTTTCACAACTGTACCTTCAAGAATTCTATAAGAAAATGATCACTTTGCATGTGAACTCCGGAACAACATCCCAACAATGTTATTGATCTAATCTGAATAAACAGGATGGAGAGGATGGTCTGGAGGGAGATCAGCCCGAGGAGGAGCCTGTTCCAGAGACCAGAATCGAGGTGGAGATTCCTAAAGTCAGCACAGATCTGGGTAGTGAACTCTACTTCGTCAAACTACCCAACTTTCTCAGTGTTGAGCCCAGGTATGTGAGTGTGCTGCAAGTGGCATCTTGAAGAGGCTATAAAAAGCTTATCCCATATGCACACAACAAGACTGAAGTTTGTCATCCTGTGCACATTTAAAGACTTAAAGTCTCTTGTTTTCTGACGTGTTGGTTTTCACGATTCAATTGCAAAATCTAGTTACAATCCTGAAATTAGTTCTCGCACAAAATCAAAGCAGAAAGACTTTCAGTCATGTTGTATGCTAGGAGTAGCAGATATGTCTGATGATATATGTGGGCTAAAAGCCACAATTGATGACTTGGTGATCTAACACCTCTCTCTTGCTGTCTCGCAGGCCGTTTGACCCTCAATACTACGAGGATGAGTTTGAAGATGAGGAGATGTTGGATGAGGAAGGGCGGACACGTCTCAAGCTGAAGGTGGAGAACACCATCAGGTGGCGGGCTCGCCGTGATGAGGAGGGCAATGAAGTTAAAGAGAGCAACGCACGGATTGTTAAATGGTCCGATGGCAGGTGAGGACACAGTGCAGATATGATTGTTGAATAATCATGCAAAAGCACTGAGCAGCTGCTGATGAATCTCTCTCTCTTCATGCAGCATGTCTCTGCACCTGGGGAATGAGGTGTTTGACGTGTATAAAGCTCCACTGCAGGGTGATCACAACCACCTGTTCATCCGTCAGGGTACAGGACTGCAGGGACAAGCTGTGTTTAAGACCAAACTCACCTTCAGGTGCGTTCTCTCTCTCTCTCTCTCTCTCTCTCTCTCTCTCTGCACGCACGCACCCTTTCTCCAGTAGAGATTAATGATATCAAAAAATCGGTACCATGTTAACTGTAAATATATCAGTTTTTCTACAGTGTTAGTACTGATGCTGCTCCATATGAAATCTGAGGTACCCAAATTGAAATTTTGCACTTCCAACCTCAGTGTCCCAGTCAATAATACATGTACACACCAAGAGATGGCGTCATAACTTAACTAGAAAATATTGTTCTTGTGCCAATTATGGAAAAAAACTCATGAACACAAATTGCTTGTATTTGCTTTTTAAAAAGCCAATAAGCAAAATAAGGTACGGTTTAAAAGGTATTATTAAATTTTACATTATAATTTTACTAAACTTAGTTCCTGAAACCCTTGAAAATTATTTTACCAAAACTAGTCCAGAATCAGCTTTAGAGTTTGCATAAAAAATGGGTTTTAAACATATTAGTTTTTAGGGCTGTCAATCAAATTAATTAAAAGGTGTGACGATTACATAATCGACACTAGTGTAAAATGTACACTGTAGTGGAAAATGAACAAACTCCACAAAATAAATAAATGCAGAAAAAATATATATATTTCAGGGATCCAAACTCCTCATCTTTTGATAAGTCGCCATTTAGAAACCATAATCATTAACTTTTGTGATTGTTAAAGCAATGATTATTGTGCAAAAGTGACTGATATTTATAGCGTTAAGGGTCATCACATGACTCGTGTCAGCGCTGCAGAATACAGAATAAAATACCTAGTTTTTTTAACCACGGTGTTCGGTTCTGATGACTTGGCACATCAGGTTGTTTTTTGTTATTCTATGCTTGGGCGACAAGAACAGTAAGAAGTTAAGCAGAAAAAATAAAAGAAACTGCAAATCTTTGGCAAGGAACACCCCCACTGCCTTTTGTTATTTTTTTGTGTCTCTCAGAACCATTTTGGTATGCTGTATCAGCAAGGGACTGTTGCTTTTTGGATGACTGTATTACCTTCCCTTCTATCCTACAGACAGTGATATAACTGGGTGATGGCACTGCAGATGTGTAGTCATGCTGGAAGTGTTTCCATTTGAGTGTAAAACAATGCTAGCACACAGTCATTTTTATGTTTGCCATTTTCTTCCTCGGCATTATACTTGATGGCAAATCCGAAATGTCCCCACACCACAGATTTGAAAGACTGTGGTGCTTGCTCATGCTGCAGCCTCACTTCACCGCTTGCCATGTTAAAGTCTGAATTGGATATTTACTTGCAGGGATGTGTTTCATCATCTAAGCGTGTAGACTCACGAGCACACAGAGCCAATTAGGAGAGAAATTATTAAAACGCAATTCACAACAGTGGATGTACCGAACTGGTCAATATTATATTGAGAATTGTTGCATCCCTAATATATGCACACTGATCAGCCACAACATTAAAACCACCTGCCTAATATCGTTCAGGTCCCCCTCGTGCTGCTAAAACAGCTCTGACCTGTTGAGGCATGAACTCTTACCTCTTAAGGTGTCCTGTGGTATCTGGCACCAAGACATTAGCAGCAGATCCTTTAAGTCCTGTAAGTTGTGAGGTGGGGCCTCTATGGATCGGACTTGTTGGTCCAGCACATCCCATAGATGCTCAATCGAATTGAGATCTAGGAAATTTGGAGGCCAAGTCAACACTTTTGTCAACTCTTTGTCATGTTCCTCAAACCAGAACAATTTTTGCAGTGTGTCAGGGCACATTATCCAGCAGAAAGAGGCTACTGCCATCTGGGAATACCGTTGCCATGATGGGGTGTACATGATCTGCAACAATCTTTAGGTGTCAAAGTAACATCCACATGAATGCCAGGACCCAAGGTTTCCCAGCACTGCCCCAAACATCACACTGCCTCTGCTGGCCTACCTTCTTTCCATAGTGCATCCTGCTGCAAACTCTTCCACAGATAAACAACGCAAGCGCATGATCTAAATGAAAACGTGATTCATCGGACCAGGCCACCTTCCATTGCTCCATGTTCCAGTTCCAACACTCACGTGCCCATTGTAGGCACTTTCGGTGGTGAACGGGTCAGCATGGGCACTTTGATCGGTCTGCGTCTACTTGGCCCCATACACAACAAGCTGCGATGCACTGTGTACTGACTCCTATCTATCATGGCCAGCATTACGTTTTTCAGCAATTTGCTAACTTTCGCTCCCCACACGTAATTTTTAAAAAAAAATATTTTGGTAATTTCTCACGCTTCAGAAGACATGGATTAAACCACTGGAGTTGTATTCATTACTTTTATGCTTCCTTTGTGATTTTTGGAAATAAAGTTTTTTGGTCACATTCATGTGCATGGTGAGGACCTACAGAGCTGAGATATTCTTCTAAAAAATGTTGTTTGTATTCTGGTGAAGAAAGTCATACACATCTTGGATCGCATGAGGGTGAGAAATTATGAGATAATTATTATTTGTGGGTGAACGGTCCCTTTAATCAGCAGTTTAGTTGTTAAACAGCCACTGGTCCACCAGCAGGAGTCACTATGTTGCCACAACTGTTTTACTGCAGATCTGTTCCATACACACTCCACAATGCTCCTTAAAAGTGTGTCGTTTCTGCGCCACTAGCATCAACGGAATTGCCGTTGATTGAGCCAAATGATGATCTGACAGCATTAATCCATAACAGTCCAAAAACGCACATAGCACAGGTCTTTGCTTTTGACAAGACTGGAGCCGTTTTGCAAAATGAATGACGAACAAGTGAGAAAGATAATATATCTATGTTTTGAATCACAATACACTAGGCATAAAGAACACTCACAGGTGCTCTATACCCCTTAAGCTGCACACAAAATATAAATGAACTCCAGCAACTTCTCTCATATCCAGCTCCCGTGTCCACGCGTCCCATTCACAAGTGATCATCCCTATTCCCTACGAAGACAATTGCCCTCCACTCTAAGCGCTAAAGTTAGCTGAAAGGTGATAACGTTCAGTCAGAACTCACTTTTTTAAGAGATTCATATTGGGAAAATCTGTTTGGAACAACCCTACAGCATGGATTGTGTTCCCTTCGAAGTGCCCTGTGAAGGCATTATCAGTGGCAGTGAGTGCTGAACAGATGTAGGGGAGGGACCATTTTAGTTATAGAAAGCATTTGATTGGACAAGGTCCTCTATATGACGTCATGGGGTGTTGCAGCGTCTTTTTAGTCGGAAGAGAGAGACGGCAGATTTTACATCTTCTGAAAACAAATTTTGCCAACGTTTAGAAGTACACTTGCATATAGATGACCTTAAAGCCTGTAGATATGTTCTAAAACCAGCAAAACGTTTATTTTGATTTCATGGGGCCTTCAAAGAAAAAAAGCCACTCTAAAAAGCTTCATGGAGTTTGCATGCTCTCTTGATTTCAATCTTCATTCATGTGACCGATATTGAAAAAAAAAAATTCTTCACATTTGGAATAATAGATAAGTCATCAAAACTATGGAATAACATAAATGGAACTATGAGAATTATGTTGACTAAACAAAATCCAAATACTCTTGACATTGTCTCAAGCAACTTCTTGAGGAATCGCCCTGGGATGCTTTTAAACAGTATTGAAGGAGTTCACATCTATCTTGGGCACTTATTGGCTGCTTTTCTTTATTATTTGGTTCATGTAATGAGAAACCTTTCAGTCAATTGAACTTTTGAACGGCAGTGTATATGTGTGTATTACTGCACGTATTAAGTGTGTGTGTGTGTGTGTGTGTGTGTGTGTGTTTAGACCCCACTCCACAGACAGCGCCACACACAGGAAGATGACCCTCTCTCTCGCTGACCGCTGCTCTAAAACACAGAAGATCAGAATTCTTCCCATGGCCGGACGGGACCCTGAGTCCCAGAGAAATGAGATGATAAAGGTAACGGGCACACAAACATCCACAAAGATTTGAGGTATCATTTTAGCCCTAGACTGACAAAACATTCAGAGAGATTCATATCAACACACATACACCCAAATTGTGATTTCAGAGAGGTTATATCAGGGTTCGTTTACATGACCTTAAACATTCTCGGCTTATTAAGCATAATCATTGTGATATCGTACGCATAAATGCACTTCTAGATATATATCTCTAAAACCTCTATTTCCTGCAAATCTGGGGATTTTATGCAAAAGGTGTTGTACAGCTGTCGTGCTGGGGAATTTAATTGCTATATCGATCGAAGCATCTCGATCAGCCCAAAACAGCAATACTGGCTCAACCAATGGCAGATGGAGGGAGTGTTTGGAGGCCAATTTGAAAAATGGAAAAAAGTTATGTATAGTTATTTATTTTTTTTGTTTAAATTGGGGAGTTGATATGTTTATTCAACCTGTAAGTGAACTTATATTCTATGTTTGTTGTAGTTGTCTTTGACGTTGAAGTGAAATTTTGCAGTAATATAAGAGTTTGTATTTAATTTGAGTGATCTCTGTCTGTCTATAAAGAAAGAAGAGGAGAGGTTGAGAGCATCTATCCGCCGTGAGTCGCAGCAGAGGCGCATGAGAGAGAAACAGCATCAGCGTGGTCTGAATGCTGGATACCTGGAGCCAGACCGCTATGATGACGATGAGGAGGGTGAAGAATCCATCAGCCTTGCTGCCATCAAGAGCAAATACAAGGGTGGAGGAGGATTGAGGGGTGGGTGAATAAAAGTCGAAGTATTCAGAAAAAAGTAGGCAAGAAAAACCCACACGACCTACTACTACTACTACATACATGTGATTCTGTAGTGTGCATCCACTGGACACTGTACTATCCCATAATGCCTCGGAAGCTGACGAGACTAGAGGCAGACCGATATATCCGTTTTACTGATTAATCAGTGCCAATAATTGCTTTATGGAACTATCGTGATTGGCAAAAATCTATGCCGATAGTTTAGCTATTTTGATTAGCTAATCAAGCAATCTAAATTGAAGCGAGGGCATACAAAGAAAAATGCGACTGGAAACGTGCCCTATCAGCACATACATTGTGTCTCCAACTTCATATCTTGTGAATAATAATAAACCTTATATCGTATTAAAGCTTATCTTGTATTTATATATATATATGTGGATGTTAACAATTGGAAAATGCAAAAATTATTTCAGAATGCCCAAAGCCAGTATTGGATTTTGGCAGATGGTGGAGGGAAAAAAACAGATAACCGATTAATTGGTTTAAAGTTTTTCTAAAACAGCTTATTTAATGTTTTTTTTTATAAGAACATTTTCTTAGTCTTTTTGTGTTTCAAAGTTACCTATCAGCAAATCCGATATATTGGTCAACGTCTAGTCATCTTTAGCATGGTCTCTGTTTGCTTTCAGCACACAATCAAATAAATTATTATATTCTGTAGTGTTTCCTCCTAGGATTTTTTTCAGCAGCAGTGCTGTCATGTGTGCATCCACAAGCCCGCAATGCAAGACCTAAATGAATGCATGTTGGTCGAAGAATAATTTAAAACGGGTGTCAAACTCCATTTCAGCCTGGGCCACATCAGGGTTTATTTGTGCCTTCAAAGAGCTCCTTGAAAATGTTGCACCAGCACCAGCACCTGCTTTGGTAGCACTCATGCAGTTACCAATTATTTTACATGTTATGTGCATTAAAATACACATTTGACAGTACAGCATCGATGTTGGAATGCAGATGGAAATTATGATATTAACAACCGAAACATACAGAATTTTTTCCCCAATTTGGAATGCCCAATTCCCAACGTGCTCCAAATCCTGGTGGTGGCGTAGTGACTGACCTCAATTGGGGTGGCGAAGGACGAATCTCAGTTGCTTCCACATCTGAGACAGTCAATCCATGCATGTTATCACACGGCTTGTTGAGCGCGTTGCTGCGGAGACCTAGCGCGTGTAGAGGCTTCATGCTATTCTCCGCAGCATCAATGCACAACACACTACACGCCCCACCGAGAGTGAGAACAACATTATAGCAACCACAAGGAGGTTAACCCAATGTGACTACCCACCCTAGCAACCGGGCCAATTGGTTGCTTAGGAAGCCTAACTGGAGTCACTCCACATGCCCTGGATTCGATCTTGCAACTCCAGGTGTGGTAGTCAGCACCTTTACTTGCTGAGGCCCCCAGTAACATACTGATTAAACTATAGCCGTGTTCTGGAATTTATGCCACAACTAGTGTTACTGCAGTAAATCCATGGTAAAGTTTTGTAAGCATCGTGATCTGAGAATTGAAAAGCCTTCTAATTTATGTTTTCTCCTGTTTACTTTGTCAGTGCCGTTTAGAATATTGGGGCTGTTTGTTTTGTCCATGATTGAGTTGATTATTGACCCGTGTTGCGCTGTTTCATTCCGCATTTGAAGTGAGCAAATGCGCTCCAAAACATACAGATGACGGGAAGGCTCATTAATATTCACAAGGAAAGCGCTAGAGGGTTTTTCATTGAAACGTTGCAATCTCCTTGCCATCCTACGTTTCAGAAATGAGCTCGCGGGCCACTTGAAATTAAGCGAGTTTCACACGTGTTATCCGTTGAGGTCAATGTAAGTGCGTATATTTGTGTGTGTTGGGGCGGTCTCTTTCGCAGTGTACAAAGCACACCTCTGACTGGGGCTGGCAAGCGTTATATTTCATCAAGAATATTAAATGAACGTGAATAACAGCCTATTGAACTTTGTACAGTTGAAGTCAGAAGTTTACATACAGCTTTGCCAAATACATTTAAACTCAGATTTTCACAGTTCCTGACACTTAATCGTAGAAAACATTCCCTGTCTTAGGTCAGTTCGGATCGCTACTTTATTTTAAGGATGTGAAATGTCAGAATAATAGTAGAGAGAATGATTTATTTCAGCTTTTATTTCTTTCATCACATTCCCAGTGGGTCAGAAGTTTACACACACTTTGTTAGTATTTGGTAGCATTGCCTTTAAATTGTTTAACTTAGGTTCTCACAATATGTTGCTGGAATTTTGGCCCATTCCTCCAGACAGAACTGGTGTAACTGAGTCAGGTTTGTAGGCCTCCTTTCTCACACATGCTTTTTCAGTTCTGACTCCAAATCTGACTGAGGTCAGGCCTTTGTGATTGCCAATCTAATACCTTGACTTTGTCGTCCTTAAGCCATTTTGTCTTGTGATGTCATGAGATTTTGCTTCAATATATATAATTTTACTTCCTCATGATGCCATCTATTTTGCAAAGTGCACCAGTCCCTCCTGCAGCAAAGCACCCCCGTGCTTCACAGTAGGGATGGTGTTCTTCAGCTTGCAAGCCTCAACTTTTTTCCTCCAAACATAATGATGGTCATTATGGCCAAACTGTTAAAATTTTGTTTTATTATACCAAAGGTATTTTCTCCAAAAAGATCTTTGTCCCCATGTGCACTTGTAAACTGTAGTTTGGCTTTTTTATGGTGGTTTTGGAGCAGTGGCTTCTTACTTGCTGAGCAGTCTTTCAGGTTATGTTGATGTAGGACTCATTTTACTGTGGATATAGATACTTGTCTTCCTGTTTCCTCCAGCATCTTCACAAGGTCCTTTGTTGTTGTTCTGGGATTGATTTGCACTTTTTGCACCAAACTGTTTTCATCTCTAAGAGACAGAATGCATCTCTTTCCTGAACGGGATGATGGCTTTGTGGCCCCATAGTGTTTATACTTGGGTACTATTTTTTTTTTTTGTACAGATGAACATGGTACCTTTTGGGCTTTTGGAAATTGCTCCTAAGCATGAACCAGACTTGTGGAGGTCCACACATTTTTTTTCAGAGGTCTTGGCTGATTTCTTTTGATTTTCCCATGATGTCAAGCAAAGAAGCACTGAGTTTGAAGGTAGGCCTTAAAATACATCCACAGGTACACCTCCAATGCATTACACCTCCTATCAGAAGCTAATTGGTTTATTGCCTAAAGGCTTGACATCATTTTCCAAGCTGTTTGAAGGTACAGTAAACAATTGTTGGAAAGATTATTTGTGTCATGCACAAAGTAGATGTCTTAAATTACTTGCCAAAACTTTAGTTTGCTAATATTAAATCTGGGGATTGGTTTTAATGAGTTTTAATGACTTCAAATTATGTGTTTGTAAACTTCTGACTTCAACTGGATATTGATCATTACAATTGGGGAAATGCAAAAAATAAATTATGTATGCCCGAAGTATACAATGTGTAAATTGAAAACACTTTGGGTAACCCAGCAACAGTCTAGCCATAAAGAAAGCATGAAAAAACAATGAGTTTTAAACACTACATTCACCAGTAATTCCAGCACTATTTAACTGCCCAAGGCAGATGTCAAAACCTTGGTTTCCTTTCACCCTACAACGATTGCCTGACTACATGTGTTGCATTACTTTTTTGACGTTTGTCGCTAGCCTCTGCCATTAAGCTCTCATTGAGAATGAATGGAAAACACCTGCTAATCTCCATGCCAGCGGGAACGTACCATTACGTTAGTCTCTACAGGAAGTTGGGCAGTTGAAGTGGCCTCTGAACTGTGGTTGGGTTCTCTGTCATTTAGATTGTATTTCCTCTCCTCCTGTGGTTCAGTGTTTCTACTCAACTGATTCTTTGAGTGAGTTTGAGACCTGCTGTGATCAGCTAGAACATTCTGCACTGCAAAAACAGCTTGTGTTCTCAAAACAGCATATCACGCACGCCCACTTTCTCACTGACAGTAATGGTTATAGCCGTTAGCCGATTACCTGCCGGTTTCTTAAGACTGCATTATGCTGGAGTACGGCTGAGATTTAGATTAGTTTGTTTATTTGTGGCAGTTAGATGCATTTACTTAAAGAACATCTCTCTGGAATGAAGATGTGCTCTGGAATGTTTGAAAATGGGTCCAAATTTTGGAGCTCATTCTAAATGGTTGTTTGTTTGTATATGGGTCACAGAGGAGCGAGCCAGGATCTACTCATCAGACAGCGATGAAGGCTCAGATGAAGACAAGGCCCAGCGGCTGATGAAGGCCAAGAGACTGGACAGTGATGAGGTGAGCCACATTCACACACACACACACACACACTATTGTAATGACACATGTGAACACACACAACTTCACATGTGTCATTACAGAGGCCTTAAAGCAAACAAGATTTTCTTTGATTGTCAGTTACCAATTGAGTAATGCACGTTTTCCTTTTACCCTTTCAGGAAGGAGAGAACTCTGGGAAGAGAAAGGCCGAAGAAGATGAGGAAACTGCTGCTAAGAAACCCAAAAAATATGTTATCAGTGATGAAGAAGAAGAGGAGGAGGAGGAGGAGGAGGAGGCAGATGAGTGATTGTTGTTTGTGTATTTTTTTTATTATAATTGTTCTGTGATTGGTTAATAACATTAAAGTAGGCAGTTCTAGAAAATAATCAGCAGTTTGTGTATTTTATAAGAAGTCAAGATGCTCATTACATGTCAATAAAGAACAATAATCTCAGTCATCAGATGTTTGCGCTTTATTTAATGCATACCTTGAACATTTCATTGTAAAAATGTAAATTTTGCGCGCATATAGAAATTTAAACCGGAGTTTAATTTTAATACAACCCTTACTTCTGGTCCTGTAATCTTCCCAAGAGTGCTGATGTTCAGTCCAAGAGTGCTGATGTTCAGTACAACAGCACCACGGAGTGTGATATTGCTTAAATGTCCTGCTGGAAAGATGATCCACCTAATTATAACCTGTAGTTTATGAATGTTGCTGAGTGAAAGCATATCCATCACAGGTGAATTTTATCATTGACATGGAGTGTGTCGGTGTGAGTGTTTTCTTTGCTGTGACTGCTGAATCTGCTGGAAAAAGACTGAAAGGCGGCTAATGTACTGACACACAAACACACACTTGTGCTTCGTGAAGGGAGTACAGGCGTTACTCTGCATTTTATTCTCTTTTATTACTGCCGAGGTTCAGATCAGTCTTGTCACCTCTATACAGCTGCAGCCACATTTCAGTAACTCCATTATTATAATAATTTTTTTCAATATCTAACGCTAGCATGAATATTATTGCTCACATTTGGAGTTGTTTTTTTTTCAAGTGTTAAACATTGTTAGTGCTATGAAAATGAATGATAGCTCAAATTGTGGAGCTTGTTTAGGAGAAGTGTGACACTTTTATAAATAATCAGACATACGTTTTCCATCTGACTGACATTACCTAATACTAGGAACCTCAAAAGCAACACTCTGGCATTCACCCACAACAACAACACTTCCAAACACTCAGAGGTGGAAATCTGTCATGAACGTATCTCTGTAATATTCACCCAAAAAGAGGAAGACAAGGTAATATATTTCTTATTTACTGTTAGAAGCTAATGCCGCTCATTAGCCGACCGCAGGCTTCTTGTAGGTGCATAGCTCACAGAAATTACTTGGGGTATGCTGGAGCAGACCCAGTGATTGTTCTGTATGCCACCATCAGAGCCTTACACACACAGAAAAACTGTGATTGAACTCTTTAAATAACTTGAATCAATTAACAGCCCTAATATACATATATATATATATATATATATATATATATATATATATATATATATTTATACACACTATTCACCGATCAGCCATAACATTAAAACCACCTGCCTAATATTGTGTAAGCCCCCCTCGTGCCACCAAAACAGCACCAACCTGCATCTCAGAATATTATTCTGAAATGATATACTTCTCTCTACAATTGTACAGAGTGGTTATCTGAATTACTGTAGACTTTGTCAGTTTGAACCAGTCTGGCCATTCTCTGTTGTCCTCTCTCATCAAGGCATTTCTGTCCACAGAACTGCCGCTCACTGGATGTTTTTTGTTTTTGGCAACATTCAGAGTAAACTCTAGAGACTTGAAAATCCCAGGAGATCAGCAGTTACAGAAATACTCAAACCAGCCTGTCTGACACCAGACTTCAGGCTGTAATCGCTGCCAAAGTTGCTTCAACTATGTATTGAGTTAAGGGTCTATGTAATTTTTTGTAAAAAGTTTTATATATATATATATAAATTTGCAAAGTTAGCAAAAATCAATTTTTTGCTTTGTCATTATGGCGTATGGAGAGTAGATTGATGTGAATAAAATAAAGCATTTTAGCATAAGGCTGCAACATTACCAAAAGAGGGAGTCTGAATACTTTCTGAATGCACTGTAGGCTTTCGGATAAAGAATGAAAACATGGTGGGCACCGTTGTGCTCTTAATGAGCTCATTAGTTTCATCAGGTGTGCTAGATAATGAAGATGTGCAAGAAGTGCAGTTTTTAAAAACATCGTTCTTTTCCTCTAACATTGTTTGAAGGCATAAATTGCTCGAGTTACTGGAGATCATATAAACACATGCATCATATTGCACTACGTCTGTCACACGTTCTCGTGTCCTACTTCTGAGTCACTAAACACAGACACAAACATCTCTCACAGATGCTGATGAGTGTGTTTCCTTGTGTTCAGGTGTGCCAGAGGGCTTCTACACAATATAAATACATACAAAACTGCCTGCATCAGCAATAATGTGAATCCCTGCCACATAAATAATCATTTTAGAAATGTTAAACATGACTATTAGTGCTCTTGAATGTGTATGTTTGGTTCCACACCAAAATGCGGTCTGTTGCTATGTGAAAAGTGTGTCTGTACATGGGATTTATGATTTGAGTCCTGCAGTGTGTGTGTGTGTGTGTGTGATTGATTAGCCCATCAGCTGACAGTAGCAGTGGGTCTCTCTCTCTTTCTGCAGTAGTGTTATGTAATGGTGTGACGGGGGGGTGATCTGCAACATTTCATCACTTTTTCCCCCCACCATCCCCACTTCTCTGACCACCACTGCTCATGTGGCCATTGCTGCAGTTGCTGGCTGTGCTTGAAATGGAGAACTAATTGACTGGATACTGTGCTGTCTACGGGGTTGGGGAATAATGGAATACATGTAATGAAATTACATATCCAAAATATTAGTAACTGCATTCCACTAAGGTTAACATTTTGATTACTGAAGAGATTACTGGCATTTTATTGTAATTTTTTTTATTGAAAATTTAGACTTCAGTTGGAAAACATATATCCATATAAATGATGTGATCTGAGGATCTTTTGAACAGCGGTGAAACACTTATCATTCGTTTCATTTATAAGAGTTCTTTCACACTGCTGTGAGTGAAAAGTTGGATATGACGTCATTGAAGATCTTAACAGAGGAACTACATCGTGTTTCTACAGCTTAACAAAAAACAGTAAGAAACGCTTTGACAGATGAAACATAAATCCAATAAACACACAATTACATGCCTTATCAATGTTTTTTTATGCAGGTAGGGTATTTAGGGCAGTGTTGACATGTCAACTCAGTCATAAAAACACATTTGTGCATGGAACTACTTTCTTACATGACAGATCAGAATCTGCCATTGCTAGTTCAAACCAAATGCGTCCAAGACTTCATTAGTAATTCAAAAATGTAATTTCAGAAATAGTATCATGGTTTGTGCTGTTTCTTACACGTTATTGGATAAACATGGATGGATGGATGAGTGTGAGAGAGAGTGACAAAGTGTGTGATCACCTGTTGACACATCCAAGCAGAGATGCTGTCCGCTTTCTGAAGATCAGCTTTCTCAGTGGAAAAATGGCGGTCCATGCGGGGGTATTTCTCCCTATTTCGCGGTAGCCGTGCGCAAGAGTCATTCACTAAAGAAACCGCAATGTCCTCCACCATTTTAAACAGCACCCATTGTGTAATTAATCAGTCTGTTGTGTCTTTCAGCTGTGATGAGCCGTAATGCTGAAGTTGTTCATTTAAAGCATTTTGCAATGCTCTTACACTTTAGTGTAGAATGGCACGAACACCAGCAGAGTAATACGCACAATGAAGCGTCCGAGTGCTGATGGTGTCAGACCATCAGTGCTCATGGAACGTCTCTCGTCCAATCAGATTCGAGGACCATAACTAACTGTTATGTGTGTGTGTGTATATATATAAGATACATGCCCAGCACACCAGTTCTCTTCATTATCTAACACACGTGATGCTCAGTAGTAAAGTTTCAAAATGTGGATATATCCTCCAGGATATATTTGTCTCAAGGCACAGAATAACACAACACACCCTGTAAAAGATCTGACCTCAGATATTTCAATGATTAACTGATTGTTTGTGCGCTGAAACTGTGCCATTGCTAAAATTAAACTATTGCTTAGAAAATCAACATAACGTTTCCCTTGTGTCACACTACCTCAGTCCACACCTGACCTCAACTGGGTTGAAAAAATGACCACACAGGTCATTTGAAACTTAAATTTATGAAATATTCATTTTAAAATTCTGTAATTCTAAGAAACATTGCACTTATCAAGCAAAAAGGCATTTGTCAAGTTTGAAATGATAAAACATTAGAAATACTGTTCAAAGTGAGGACACTAAAGTATTTGGACACTTTCTGATAGTCAAATGTTAGTGGAAAATGTCCATATAATATGCTGAACTCTATCTGTGGTTACTTTGCTAGAACACCTATGTAAACTTGAGGGAAACTGACATCTACTAAAAATCACCTTGATACCAGTTGATTATAAGTTAATTCTAAGAGAAGCTCCAGTCTTATTCAAAAGTTACAAACCAAGCTGTTTGTCCCTCTTTCATAATTATTTATTTGTTTGTTGTTTACATATAAAGAAACATGGTCTCCTACATCACACTGACTATTTGAAGTTCCCTTCACAGTAATTCACAGTAGTTCTCTGCCATCAGGCTTTACTGGAAAGTCACATGTTAGATTTAGTATTTCAGATATCTGGAAATTGATTTCAGATATGAATAAATTGGAGAGCATGATGCATTTTCTTTCATGTTGTCATGTAAGTCTTCTGAAACATACTTCAAAAACACATGTAAAAGGAATATTGTCTCTTTATTACTCTCGTTAATACATTTGCCACCACTATTCAACATTTTAACGGTTTCCCTCAGGGTGAAACTAAACAGCACGTGGAAGTTTAAATGACTGTATGAAACACATGAATATTTAACGAGGTAAGCAATTTAGCAGTTTATGATTAGTTTTCTGTTGCTAAACAACTCCCTCTCACATTCTAGCACTGTATCGTTTCACACTACCTCAGGCAATGCAATACGCAATGCTAAATTGTCTGGAACACACAGTGATCAAACAAATGGAAAATATACAAGGGTCAAGCTCTCATGTGCACAAACTGAACACAACATTTTCCCAGCGAGACAGTATGCCCATTATCCACAATCCCCTGCTTTGGTAGGATCAACCTGGTCTCCTAGAATCTCGTTGTTATAACTTAATCTTTGCTAAATTAGTTTTACGTGCCTCGTTCTACGTACCGCTACAGTTTTTCTGGTGCCAATCTACCAAGCCATTTTTAATGTGTCAAACCTGTGGCAAATAAACTGCACCCATGTGTTCCAATAACATATAGTGGTGCCCTACCACCAGTGAACTTGAGATTAACAAGCACAGGGCTGTTTCGGACCCCATTACCTGTGCTCCAGAAATGATGTAAAGCTAAAAATGCCCCCCTGTGTAACATACAGTATAAGGTTCATAGTTCATCAGAAGGCATGCTCTTTTGCTTTTTATTGTTTTTAAATGTCTTTGTACTTGGTTTAACGCTGTCGGTTCTTGCCTAGTATGCCAAATGGGACAGGACTGGCACTGGGCTACAGCATGATATACATCCTTTATTGTTGTGTAGCAGTGATCCTGTGTATTTCAGGGGTTCAAGCCCCAGCTCCGCCAAGATGCCATTGACCATATCTGCTCCAGGGGCACTGTATCATGGCTGACCCTGCACTCTGACCCCAGTTTAGCTGGGATATGTGAAAACAAATATATTAAACTGTATACTGTATATGCAAAAAGGTATGTATAATGTGTGACCAAAAAGGCTTCTATTTTCCCCGTAA